>NW_010550785.1:0-6913 GCF_000687285.1 Phaethon lepturus | reverse complement strand
GTGTTTCTGTGATTCTGTGATTCTGTAATTGGTGGTTTATGTACATGCTGTAGAGGAGGTAAGTGGAACGGCTTCTTGTGCCAGGCACAAGCATCTCTGGGGTTGTCAGTGCTGGAAGGCCACAGGTATACTGCAGCTGGCATGCGTGCATCATCCCCAACATGCATTCATTCCTCTCCTGAAAACACCTGTTTTCAAAGCCTTTTCATTTGTTATTGGTGCTAGATTTCATGGTGGATGAAAATGCTGCTCAGTGCATGTTTCATTTCTCTCTTTGAAGAATAATCAGACTGAACTACTTCAAACCACAGAAATCTCATCCCTCCCACTTCTCCACAAGAAAAATATGGATAGCCCAGTTGCATCCTTTGGGCTCCCTGTCACAGCAAGCATTACAACCCATAGCAATATCATACTGGCCTGAATTCATGTATTTTCGTGTGACTCATTATTCACTGGCGTAAACCAAAGGGAGTGTCTTCTACATCACCCATTAGGAATTTAAGGTATAAAAAAAAAAAAGTGGGGGTTTTTTTCTGCACTGGATTGTGTTTCTTTTTGTAGTTGTTTTTTTTTTCTCTGTAATATAAACAGAAATTGGTTTCAGACTTGTAACACTGTGCAGCCTTCTAAAGGTTTGTTTCTGTTGCTTTTTCCCCCTCTGTAATGTGATGTGATGACAGTCATATGAGGAAAGATTTCCAGAAAAGGTGGGTGGTCTGAGATCATTCGAAGGCTGCTGGGTATGGGGGACCTTGCAACACTGTGTGAAGGGTGTCATCCGAACATACCTGTCCATGTTCAGGCTCACAGCATGTGAGCAAAGATCACGCTCTTGCACATTAGGCATGGGCCACCAAGTCAGCAGACTGGACAAGCCAAGAAGTTTTTAGCCCAGTTGTATATAGATGGGGTGTCCTCTTTCTCAGGAGTGACAGAAGTATGCCGCCAATGATACACAGAATCCATACAGAGATTTCCTTCTGCCAGTGAACGCTGATCCTGATAGTGAGAAAATAGTGAGAGCTGCCGCTCCTGGCTGACAGTGAGCCTCGTGGATCTCGGAGAACAGGTGTGGCTACCTGAAGTCCATTAGGCTGACCTGATATATGTTTGGATACTTGGGAGAGCTGTGGCCAACCTCTGGCTTATGCTAGGGAAAGCTGTTTGTGGTGCAGGTAAGTTCTAATTTGGTTTAACTCTTGCTCGACAAAAATTAATAAAACTGAGGTTTTACTTCCCATGTATTAGCTGGCTGTTATAGCCAAGCTTGGTTACACTAAGAAAAGTACTGAATGTACTTGGACGTGGTTTAGGGGACATGGTGACGTTGGGTTAATGGTTGGACTTGATGATCTTGAAGGTCCTTTCCAACCTTAGTGATTCTATGATTCTGTGATTCTGTACTTTACCTCACTTCATAAGATATTCTTGCAGACAGTTTTTTTACTAAGATGCTGTTCATGACCAGGGTCTTCTGCACGGTGAGTATACATGAAAGGATTCACACAGGGCAAGCACAATGATCTGGGGGTTGAGTTGCCATACGAGCTGGGAGAGGAGATTGAGGTGTATAAAATCTCGAATGGTGTGGATAAGCTGAATCTGCACTGACTCCTGCAATGCAAGAATTTGGTGGCGCTCAGTAAAATTTGTGGGACATCTGTTTAAAGCAAGAAAAAAGTACGCACTGGGTATGGACAACCTGGGACTTGCTGCCCCAGGAGGCAGCAGAGGCAAGCGGCATTAGCAGCAAGTGGCATCAGCAGGGTCCAACAGGGCTAGTAAAATTCACAGGTGGCTTACATGGATATTAAAAGGGCAGGTTAGGGGTATACCTGTAGACATTCCCAATCCAATGACTGTTGACGCTGGGAGAGCACGAAAGTGTGGACTGTAATTCATCATCAGGCACGTGTATAGTATCTCTTGTTGCCACCATTGAAAAAAGATCATCTAGATGGACCATTTGTCTGGCTCCACAGGGTGCTTGTTACGTTTGTGTCTGCTGGGCAGTATTTTGAAATCTGTCCACCGTTGCTTGGTACCGCAAAGTCAATGAGTGGCTTGTGTAGAACAGCTGATTTCTTTTCTGGATCCTCCAGACCCACTTGGGATAACGCCATATGAGGGGAAGCTAAAACCAACACCTGATGGTAGAGCATTGCTGTCAGCACTAGCAAACGTGACAGAGCAATACTGGGGGAAGTTCAGAAAATCACTGGGCTATTTAGGGTAGTTAGAAGGATACAGTGTCTTTGAAAGACTCTCATCTATGTCCATTTTCGGAGGCATTTGCTGTCCCAAAAGCAGCCCAATAAAGCCCAGTGCCTGTGCAGTAGGTAGGTGGCTTGGGAGAGTAAAGCAGAAGCTTTGTAGAAGCTCAGCTCAGAAGATCAGGAGGAGACCATTTTAAAGTATGCAGAAGAAAACCCCTCAGACTTCTAACCCTTATGTTACAGCAGGTTGTAAATTTACTCTCTGCTTGCAGAAATAACAAGGCAGGCAGCTTAATGTAGTCTGCTTAGGCAGTGGGAAGACAGTTTAGGACATCTCCATGAAAGTGACTAATGGTTAATTCCATCATAACTTGAGAATTAGAGACTGACATTGCAGTAATTGGGAGTTTGTGGTTCAAAAGCAATGAAGCTCAGAGTCGGGTCCGGTTTTTTGGGGGTTTTGCGGTAGAAGGGAAGCACGTGCCCTGGCTAGGAGCACTCTGACTGTTCTCTTCTTCAGCTTGCTGACTCAGGTCCCAGAGTTTCTGAGCCATCACTCTCTTCTTAACAGAGCTTAGCTCAGCTTTTGCCTGGAGCTCTGCTATAAAGAGACCTTTTACAGGCCAATGCCATAAGTGGAGGGAGTGAGGAAGGCAGGCAGGTAAATTCATGCTGACCGTAGCCGTATCTTGTTAATTAACTTGCCTGTTGAAAGGCTTTACAAGGCTTCTTTTGCTCCCATCATACTGCAGATCCTGCAGAAAAAAAACATGCCATAGTGAGAGGTGGCTGGTTTTGGTTGCCTGCTTAAACATAATCCAAAATAACTTGCCTGTCATATTGCATATGGTAAGAATCATCTCTCCATCATGTCTGTTGATGAAGAGAGCTGAATCACAACAGACTGCGGCCTGAGAGAGGCTGCAGCAAACCCTGATCCCAGGGAATTTTTACTTCTGCATTTTAGGGTAGCCTGGGCAAACAGCCTGTGCTAGTGATTTATTTTGTTCAGTTAGTAAGACTTGAGCAGTGACTGAACTTGCATAGTTTGCTTGTGATTCGGATGCAGCATTAAAAAGACATTCACTCTAGAAAGTATGTGAATGGGTGAATTGTTACATGATTAAATAATTAAGTGAAACTGAAAATTATTCACAGTTTACCCTTACCTTAAAGTTGACTGCTCTGTGTCTGACCTGAAAAAAATCCTCATATACCCGTGTTCTTACATGTTTTTTAAGTTTAATTCTAAAAAAACAACCAATGAAATTATTTCTTCCTTCCAAATGTTGCCTCGCTGTTTATCGGCCACCTGTTTTGATAAGCATATGAATAAGAAGAACACAGCCACAGTAGGGGTAAGATTGAAAACAAAATACCAGTGAGAGACACAGTCATTCTCCCGGGGTAGATACCAACCACAGAGCAACTCCTCATATACTTTCTCTTCTGCTGCTGCTGGCTTCAGCCCTTGCTTCATTTAAATTGCAGCTGGCATATTTGGTTGAGGATATGAATTAGGTTGCAGACGTTCCTATTTCCTGGAGAGCTGCACTAGTTTGGAAAGCGCTTGCCCCTCTAGTTGAGCAGGAGAAGGGATTTCCAGTGCCAGTTTCTTCTTCCAGCTAGGGAAATTGCCATCCATGTGCTTAGATGGGTTTTGCATGTATCTTGGCTCTTGTCTGCAAGTGTTATCAGTATGTTGCAGAATGAAACAGGGCGAGTTCTACTGCTGGGGGACAACCCACATGTGAGAGTGAAGTGTCAGGCTGAAGTCTTGCTGCACTGATGTATAACAGGAATGGAGCAGTACCAGTTCTTCCTCGAGTGTTGCATCTTGTGGGTCGACTTGCTCTGTCAAACCCCTCTATCCCAGGCCTACTTAATCACTGCTTTGCACTTGCTGGACAGGATTGCAGAGCTGGTTTCCCTCATGGGACCATACTTTGGCTGCATCCATCTAAAAAATTAGGAGCCAGTACCTTTGAATCCTGCACAGCGCTGCCCCACAATGCTCCCACTCTTAGTCCAGATCTTGAGCAATAGCATCTTAGTGTCTCAGCCACACTTACCCTGCGAGTGGTTCAAGATATCTGCAGATCTGGAGCTTGTTTGAGTGGTTGACGTGACCGTTTACTCTTAACAGTCTGTCTGTGCCATGAGAAAAAAAGAAAAGTTATATATGCGTACATGTATATGCATATATACTTAGCCTAAAGCTCCACTGCCTGGGAAACCAAGGCCTGTCGTCTTGAATCCCACAAGTATCACCACTTCCCACATGTGACTGCGGTCCCTGGACAGGAAGACTTTCATGATTGCTCTTCCAGGTTAAGAGCTGAGTTATATTTCCCTTGTAATTACTGTGTTGCCAACATGCTATTCTACAACTGCTCTTAGATCAAACATAAACTGTTTTCTGTCTTAAGCATCTCTTGCAAACATCAGATTGAAGTGGGAGCTGAATTTTCTGCAAGGTCTGTGCCCCTTCAGTCTACAGCTCTGCTGTGTGGATGCCAGAACTGATGTATATATACTCAGATATTTCTGGTGCAGAAATACCAGCATAGGTGTAGGTGAACTGACAAGATGCAACACAAAGGAGGAGCAAGGTTCTTGTCCTTTGTGATTAGGACAGGATTAGGACATAGGCTTTATGTTCTGCCAAAAGAATCACCATTCTGGAAAAACCTGTAAAAGCTGGAGTGTCGTGATAGTTTGTAGAAACTGAGAATCATGTGTGTTTAAGGTTTCTGCTATTGAACCTCAGGGCAGAAGAGAGTTTGAATATCTAATTCAAAACACTTTAAACAACTGCTTCACTGAGCAATAACACTTCATATAGCTAGTCTCTGCTTGTTTTGCATTTGCCCTAGGGTCTGTAAATTGCAGTATTCACAGGCAGGCATGGGATGAGCATGTAAAAACACATGGGCAGAAAGTTGAAGAGTTGGGAGTGAAATATATAAGCGCCTGTACTAGTTTTCTTTTGTAAGATAGCTGTACGGGGGAATGTGCTTTGGTGTAAAGTGGACTAAGTTTTCCTCCTCTGTGTATTTTAGCTGGCCTCCAGTGTTGTCCTGTGCCTTGCCCACACGAGACACTTTCTGTCAAAGTGCAGCTATTGGAGGGGGTGTTGCTGGGGAATCACATTCAATACCTTTCTAAAAATGGTGCATGTACATGCTGGTGCAATTTCAGAAATTCTGTTCCCAGTGTATTGCTGTGGCTCAAAGCAGCATGAATTTCCTTCATTCAGCAATCTGCTGAGCTAGATCAGATTTTTTCCATACTTTGACAGCTGTTTAATAGGCAGGTTGTCAACTGCAGTTGCATTTAGTCTGAAGAAAAAAAAAAAAAAAGGAACCAATTCGTCTACTTAACTTGGGTACAAATTACGAGACCCTATATTTTTGTCTTTTTTCTTCTTTTTCTTTTCCCCTATCTATTGGATGGAATTTACTTCCTAAATTATTTTATTAATCCTCATTTAAGCTCAGAAGCATCACTGTTTTAACTAAAGGTGAGTTTGTTTCTTAATGGAGGTATTTAGCCTGCGCCACTTTGAAACCGATAGAAGCGTACCCAGGAGGGAGTTTGTACCAGGTCAATTACATCTCTTTAAGCCACAACAAAATGTAGACCTGAGGCCCTGTTTTGGCTTTCAGCAGACTCTTACTAATTTTATGTCAATTCTTACCTCAATTGCATTTGCTTCTCGCTATGAGGAAGCTCTCCTCATGCATGCCCGTGATGGTGACTAGTGTTTTTGAAACTGATTGGATGAAACTTGACAGATTTTACTTTTAAAACCCATGACAAGTTTCCAGGCATGCCGCAGCATGGGTTGGAAGTTGGGGCTCGCTTTTGTGGTTGACCCGCTGTCATTTGGGATTGCATTGCACCTCAGAGAGGTGGGTTCTCCACAGGGCACCCTCCCGCCCGTCTGCCTGTGCCCATCCCTGGGTGCAAGCTCTTATGTCTGCCCTTGCACAAGTGTTAGTGCCGGTGCAGCTGGTGGTGTGAGGAAGAGTCAGCTCGGGGAGCTAGCTAACATCCAGCCCTGCAGAAGCGCTGAGACAGGACCCTGGAGGACTTTGGCCAGAGAGATGCAAATCTTTGTCTCCGGTTTCGGGAGCAGCCTCGGTTGAGTTTTCTGTGCTTCCAGCAGGATGGGAAGCAGCAGGCTGGCAGAATGTGGGTTGCCTGATAAAGCAAGGGCTACGTTAGGCCGTGTGGGTGTTCCACTGTGCTTCAGTGGTTAGGCTTACAGCGGTGCAAGCCTTTTGCTGCAGCAGCCTACAGTCAACGTGTACAGTGAAAGCCGGGAAGCATGCCTCTTAACAGTGCTAGTAAGAAGCACAGAGCTGTGCTGAACAAATTAGAAGCAGGTGGGTTAGTTGAGCCCTTGGTGTGCCCTTGGGTGCCTGTTGGTAGAGTCTAAGGTCCAGCTAAGTACAGCCTGCCCTGAGACAGCGGCTGTCCTGAGAAGCTTAATGTGGAGACAGATGATTATTTCAGTAAGCATTCATTGTGACTAGGCAGAAGTTGCCTTTCTTGAGCTTAAGGCATAACTTTATATCCTGATGGCAATGGCAGAGAAGGGAGTGATGCTTTAGAATTTCTGCCTTTGAAAGGAAGTAGTTAATATTTTCCTAAAAGCGCACAGATTTCAGACTTTGGTCCTGGCTGCA
>NW_010550784.1:0-22640 GCF_000687285.1 Phaethon lepturus | reverse complement strand
CCCTCCTGCCAGCTCGTGCTTAGAAATGCCTTTCCTGCGCCTTAACCATTATCGTCTCCTCTGACTTCCGTGTGATCACAGGCTTTCTGCATCTGGGTGGCCTTCGGACTGCTTTGTACAATTACATTTTTGCCAAAAAAACCCAAGGCACTTTTATTTTGCGAGTGGAGGATACAGATCAAAATCGCGTGGTGCCTGGAGCTGCGGAAGGAATAGAAGAGATGCTGGACTGGGCAGGTATTACAAACATCTTTCAATTTTGCTTCCTGAAAGATTCTCTTCTTTTTTAGAGATTAACAGTACCCAAATTGAAGAGTATTTTGCATGATAGCAAGCTACGCAGCATTTCAGATGATGAATTAGTTGAAATGTAGTTATTTGTACAGCTAGGCACTAGGAAAGCCCTTCTAGAAGTAACTGCTTAGGCTGGTTTCTTTTGTCTATGTTGTCCGACATGCAGAAAGATCCAAATTTGTGAACGTGGCCCAGTGTGCAGTTGTAACAAAGGTTGTGCACGAGAGACGTGACAGAAGGGTCAGAAGCTGGAGCAGACAGACCTTGCTGTAAATTGATAAATTGTTTGTATACAGAGCATATGCTAAAAGGGATCTGGAGGCGTCAGCTTTTGTTTTGAATCCTCTGCTTCTTTTTGAGCTTGAGAACTAAAAGTGAGGGTGATTTTAGAATACAGAATTGTGATAAACTTAGAGCCAGGTCCCACAGATGCTGCCATTAATGGGTAGGTAAGCTTTAAGGGACTAGGGCTTTGCTCTTGAGTAGTAAATTTGGAGTAGGTGAAATAATCAGCTAAGGTGTCAACTGTATTTTTGTGGTTTTTGCTATAAAAAGGGTGGATGCTACTTTGTACACCTGACTATATTTTGCTGTAAGAGCAATTAGAGTATTAGAGCCACTCAACTATTTACTAGGTTTTTTCTGCTTGTTGCTTCACATACAGTACTTTAAATTGTAAAGATGTTGGCTGCTGTTTATCTTCTGAGTCCAAGAGAATCTGACTCCTGTGCTAGACAGATGCCATTAGCAGGCTGCCCTGGAGCAGAAACCGTCTTTAGACGCTCTCCAGAACCTTGCTATTTTGTTCTCATTTAGTGTGCTCTGGTGGTGGGTTTCGCTCTGCCTTTTTGCGGGTTTTTAACTCCTGTTATACTGATATTTCAGGTATTCCCCCTGATGAGAGTCCTCGCCGCGGTGGCTCCTTTGGACCCTACCAGCAGTCACACAGACTTGACCTTTATAGGAGCGCCAGCGACGTGCTTCTGGAGAGAGGCACGGCGTACCGCTGCTTTTGTACCCCTCAGCGCCTGGAACTGCTGAAGAAGGAGGCTTTGCGGAGCCAGCAGACCCCGCGGTAGGGATTCCTTGTCTGCTGGGTGGTTCCCTGTGCTGCATGCTTGCAAAAACTTACGGCGACATGCAGGTCTATAGGATTGTAATATCACTGCCCGTAGAGAGAGAAGCCAGCGTAACCCTTAGAGGCTTAGGGGAGCGACCTCCAGAGACAAAGTGGTTTGACTGGACACGTAGTGGGCAGGTTACAGCTAAAATGCTGAGATCGATTTAGAGTTCTGGGAAAGTAAAAATGGCTGATGGGGTTGGCCTGTATTGAACAGAGGCCTTCATTCTCCTTTCTCAAAGATATGACAATCGGTGCCGGCACCTGACGCCTGCAGAAGTGTCTGAGAAGTTGTCACAGGGCCTTGACTGGGTAGTCCGCTTCCGGCTGGAGAAGGGGGTGGAACCCTTTCGGGACCTGGTCTATGGCTGGAACAAGCATGAGGTGGCTGATGTGGAAGGCGACCCAGTGATTCTCAAGGGGGACGGCTTCCCCACCTACCACCTGGCAAATGTGGTGGATGACCATTACATGGGCATCAGCCACGTTCTGCGGGGAACTGAGTGGCTGACTTCAACGTCCAAGCACCTCCTTCTCTACAAAGCCTTTGGCTGGGATCCCCCTCAGTTTGGTCACCTCCCGCTGCTTCTGAACAAAAATGGTGGCAAGCTGTCGAAAAGGCAGGGGGACGTCTTTCTGGAGCGTTTTGCTCAGGACGGCTACTTGCCAGAGGCTCTGCTGGACATCATAACTAACTGTGGCTCTGGATTTGCAGGTAATGACAACAGGCTTGGTACTTGCTAGGACACTTCTTGATGATGATGTTGGGAAATGGGTTAGGTTTATTTTAATAGCCAAGAACTTTGACAGTGTTTGAAGGGATCAGGAAATGGGTGTCAGGCAACCAGTTTGTCACTGAAATGCCCTCAGGGCTTCTGCAGAGCTCCTGTGAAAGACTGGGTGGTGTGTGGGAATGGTGAGAATCTTTCTGCCTCTGTGCAGCCATTTAAATTGAGTCTGATGCTTAATGGGTTCCCACTTGGAACAACGTTCATCTGAAGGTGAAGAAACTGTCTGTGAACTCTTGGGAAAACTTGTATTCTATGGTTAATAATACATCTGTCGCACTTCTCGTTTAACCTGAAAGACCATGAGAAGTTGAGCCAATGGCTCCTTTTGTTGCCCTTGCTGTGTGAGGATCACAAATTAACTTGTGTTTTGGGAACTCAGCTTGGGAATGAAAACTTTCTTGGGCAGTGGAGCCTCCTGGCTGAGTGTTACTTCTTTTTGGCTGACCGATGCAAGGGATGTTCCACCAAAGAGCCAAGCAGAATGTCCCAGTTTCCAGTTTCTCGCCAGTAGTTAGCAGAGCTCTTGGGGAAAGGGCAGCTTCCCATGCATGTCTGCTACAAGTTCCCTCCTGTTTGCTGGGGTACATCCCTGTTAGCGCTGTGAACCGTGTCACTTCTTCCTTGGGTGTGCTGCTGCCCCCCAACCCTGCACCTGAGGCTTGCGATGGAATGCAGTGATGCTAGTTCTCGCAGGAGAGTGGATGTGTATTGTTCCCTTGTTGGCTTATTTTGCAGAGAAACAGATGGGGAGGACTTTGGAGGAGCTGATCTCGCAGTTTGAAATAGGCAGAATTACAACCCATTCTGCCCTCCTGGATCTTGAAGAGCTCCCAGAATTCAACAGGTATAAATACCAGTGGTAACTTTCCAACCTTAACAATCTGTACATCACTGAGAATTTATTCCTAGCACTTGGCTTTAATTGGCAGTTTTGTTATTGGATCAAGCACAGTCCCAGCACAGCGGCTTTTTCTCTGCACTACAGCGAAGTACAAGTTTCTGCTTACACTATTCCTGACTCCTCTCCCATCCTGTGCTTGGACACTGGTGTTGGGCACACTGTAAAAACCTGTGCAGCTAGGAGAATGCAAGGTCTTAAGTTTATATCAAAATAACATCTAAAAAGAGGCGACACTTCCAGAGGGTACTTCTGGAAGTACACTCTGGTGCTAAGGGATGTTGTGTTGCTGAGAGTTACCACATCTTTTGTTCACTGTGGTGCATTGGCGCTTAAGGCTTTGTTGTAGAATGTCTGTCTGGGGTTTAATGTTGCTTTTCTTAACAGTTTTAATTGCTAAATGTTGTGAGGTTGGCATGATTAGATCCAGTGTAACCCAAAGCAGTCCAAAAGCAGTTTTCTTCTTTGTCACAGGATTCACCTCGCCCGTCATATTGAGAATGAAGGGCTACGACAGAAGCTAATTAGAGAGTTGCAGTTGCTGGTGGAGCACGTCTATGGGGATCAACAAGTGGATCAAGAGGTTCTAGAAAAGGACTATGTGGAGCGAGTCCTCCTGCTGAGAAAAGTATGAGCAATGATAGCACCGTGTCACCATTTTGGGGAGCTGAGGTTTTGTGGGATTCCTGGATGAAGACTCAGCTGAGTCCTGGGCACTGCTTTGATCTAAGCTCTGAAGCTCCACAGCCTGCCAGTGGCTGTCACTGCCAGCTCCAGTGATCATATGCATGCTGACTGCCAAAATCCAATGATATACTTTGCTGACCCATAGGAATGGGCATGGTGAATATCTTGGTGGCCTTTGCAGAGTCATAAGCTCATCCATACTTTGCTGAGACAGCATAGAGCTCCCTCGACAGAGGGAGGACGTGTCCCTCCCGTGGAAGCAAATCATGGAATTGTAGGATTTTCTTGGAAGACCTCTTTGATTCATGCTCAGAGCAGGACTGTCAGTAGTGCTGGGTCAGGTCAGCTGTGGCTTTGTCTAGATGAGTGTTGAAAACCTCCAAGCTGCACTTCTCCTGTAGCCCAGGATGCAGCTGGCTTGTGCTGGGAAGATCCAGCACCCAGGGCCCCTCGTGCCAGGAGGCTGCTCACCTCTAGCTTTTGCTGACTGGGCAGCGTAAGGTGCCTCTGCTTTGCTTCTGCTCCACGCTTTGGTAGCAAAGTCAAAGCAACCTCTTTGCAGAGGCTGATGAAGCTCTTGGTGGTTAAAACGAGTGGGGCTTGTGCATTGGGAGCCCTGGTCTCAGTTAAGTGGCAGAGTTCCGGCTGTAAAGGGGACAGAGATATTGTGGCTCTTCCCAGTGCCAGGAAGGAGGGAGGAGGGTGAGCCCAGCTGTTTCCCAGTCTGCTCCTGGGATGCTACTGTAGTATCTGGAGGATTCCTTGTGAAGAATAAAGCCTTCTTTGTAGGGGCAGGAAGAGACACGACTGTTCCAGCATGAAGGCTTCACTGCGGCAGCGGGACAGTGACTCATGTGACTTCCCACTGTCTCTTGAAAGGCGGCAGATGAATGTGGCGAGCCACTTCCCCAGACTAACTCTGAGTCAGCCCGCATGCAGCTCTGCAGCACGGGTACAGCCGTGGCCCTTTGGGCTGCTTCTGTGTCCCTGCTCACGCCAGCTGGTTATGGGTGTGAAAAACTCAGCTACCTAAATGTCAGCAATTCACATTTCCTCTGAGCAGTGTGGAGTACAAGGCAGTGGTGTGTTTGGACCCTCTTTAATTGTTTGTGAAGTCCAGACAGGATGTGTTTGCTCCTCCTCCAGCTTAACCCTCAGCCTTGACAGCTTTGCTTTCTTTCTCCAGGGTCACATAAGCCTCCTGAAGAACCTGGTGTCATCTGATTATTCTTACTTATGGGTTAGGCCCTCAGTGTCCCGAGAGCAGCTACAAACTGTTTCTGCAGAAGTAGATGAAATAGGAAAACTAGTTTTAGGGTAAGTGTCTCTTCCCAGCTCCGTACACACCCACCTGCCCGCCCCAGAGCATTGCTTTTGGCTGCTGTATTGATTTTTGGACATGCTCATAGTTCTTATTTCATTTGCTCTGCTTTGGAATGTGCTGTAGTTAATAACTAGTGAGAAATTCTGTGTTTTTAATTGAGAAGCAGCTTGCCAGCAGGAAAGCTCATGTCAGTGCTGTCAAGCAAGAATTGCCACGTCTGGATTTAGGAAAGCACCAAGCACAGCAGTTTGTGTGCCAGCAATGGCGCTAACGAAGCAGCGGTGTTAGCAAGGTTTTTCCATGCCACCTGATCTCCTGTGCTTTTGTCTGCTGAAGTGCAAGGTGGTTTTGGTCAACGTGTGTTCAGATTGTGTAACAAGACTTCTGGGTCTCTGGTATGAACCCAGGTCATGTCCAGCTGGAATCACTGTCACTGCTGAAGAGCTCATCCCTGGGGGGTTTTTCCTGCTTCCATTTTTTTGTCTCTAGCTAGCAGCCTGCAGTTCTGTCTGCTCAGAAACATTGCTGGGATGGCAGACAGTCTGCCCAGCCTAGGACCTCCCTTCTGTGCCAGTGAGTTTTGTGGGGTTTTGCCAACAGCAGTTTCACTGCTGCCCCATGCCCCCCCACTCCACACCTTGCAGCTAGGCAGGGTGGTATGTCAGTCACCTTTCCAGATTACATCTCATCTCTGGACTGAAATGAGCCCTGAAAACCATTTTGGGAGTAGTTAAGGTGGCGGTGTCTGCAAATTGAGCTATTTCCAGCTATCTGTAAAGCTGGTTGCCCTCAGTCATCTGTCACAGCTGAGTGGTAACTGCATCCAAGTGATGGTATGTCAGAATACTTGCTATCCTGGAGGGACAACAGTCCTGCTACCTGCAGTGGAGTACTATCAGTGATGGCTCCTGCACCTCTACAAATCATATTATTAAAAAAATCAGAATTGTTGCTTTTGCTGTGGTTTTCCAGGTCCTTGGTGTAATTTTTTGATTTAAACTTGATGCTTTTCTGAACAAACTCTGCTTTCTGGTGCTGTTGAACTAAAGGTACGGTTTTGCAAAGCAGAGTCTCAGCAGCAGGATCGAGGTAAAGCAGTCCCTCCTGCCTCCACGACCAACGCTGCGGTGAGCAGAGGGAGTGCCCTGGCGCAGAGCAGGAGTGAAGGGCAGGAAAGGTTACCTTGAGCTGCTGCTGTTGCCAGAAGATTTTGCAAAACCAGTCTGAGCTAGCTGGCAGTCATCGGAGTCATTAGTCATTTCTGGGTAGGAATCCTGTGTTTTGTACGTCCCTGAATTATAAGGACATTTTCTTTCCTAAAGGCTCATGACAAGGCAGGCAGCTGTTTTGACTGTGGAGGAGTTGAACAAAGACCTGAGAGGCCTCCAGAAGCAAACCAAAGAGACTAAATACAGCAGCATGATGAAGCTCCTTCGCTTGGCTCTCAGTGGGCAGCAGGTAAAAAATAAGAATTCTGAGACTGGGACCTTCTCTCTTTTTTTTTTTTTAACAGCTATCTTCTCTCTGATAGCAACATACTGGTATTTGGACATCTTGCAAGAATTGACATCAGTTTCTGTTATAAGCGTATGTACCGATATACAGCAATTCTGGAAGAAATGGCTGTTCTGAGAGTTTCAGAAAGGCAGAAGTTGTCAAAGTACGAATATGCTGGTGACAAATCTGAAGTTAGACCAGCTCCTTACAGGAGTGTTGGCAGGGTTGTAGGTTTTGGTCCAAACTGGGATTTTACGTGCAATCTGCTTTTACAAATTTCAAAAACAAGTTTTAGAAAAATTCTTCAAAGCCTTATCCTGGCTTAGGCTCTGGCATCAATCATTCTGGGTCAGTTTGACCATTCTTAGCATTTTACTTCGGGAGGAAAAAAAACCCAAACCCTTGTTTTGAGATTACTAATGAAACTCCTACCCTTGGTCTAACAGCAATCTGATAGCTAATCACTCTGTCGTTTCCGCCATGGTGATGCATAAACACGTGCTGAAAAGTGTAAGTTTCCATTGGTACAATGACTTCTTATGTGTTTTCAGCATGGACCAAGCGTTGCTGAGATGATGGTGACTTTGGGACCCAAAGAAGTGTGTGGAAGAATACACAAAGCACTGTCTAGCTAATACGAGACAGAAGTGACACCGACAGCCAGGCCGTGGACTCGGATGGTGTAGGCAACACGTGTCGTTGTCCTAGACCTGTATTTTTTGATCTTGGCATGATTATCTTTGATCAGATGAGCTGGGCTTTAGACCAGTCAGGTGTCACCATAATGTTTCCAGGTCTGTATGTATCTGCACTAAGCATAAGACAGTTTGTCTGGGAGAGGAACCAAACACAGATTTAGGTCCATCCTTCTGCTCTCATCTCATGCAAATAGCCTGGTTTCCAGGTTGGGAGAAAGAGACTTGTATTAGTGTTTAAATTCAGACCATGTGGACAGAAAGTAATGCTGTTTCTGGTACCAGCATGGCTCGTCTCAAGCCATCAGTCTCTTTTTAGAGAGGGCCTTGAAGTCAGGGTACGTACAGCTACAACTACGCAGGTCCCCAACAAATACTGTGGGGAGGGTATTTATAAATACATAAATATATATATTATAGCTGGTGCCCACTTAGCTGCCCTGGTGTCCCGCCCGGCCGAGTGAGCTGCTCAGAGAGGGGGACTCTCCTCCCTGTGTACTGTCTCATGCCTCTGATTCTGCTAAAAATATCCCTGACCAGGAGATCGGGATGTTTTTTCCTCTTTTTGGATGATGACCTTTTAATTATTAAATTAACGTGGTGACTTTTGATTCTGTTCTCACCAGTGTGCGCTCGCTCTGCACGCCAGCAAGGGGAGGAGCAGCCGGAGGCGGGAGGGGGGTGTTTTACCAGGCCAGCCCACGCCCAGAGCGTACACTTCCATGCCACGAAAACTTGCATGGGCTTTCCACAGGGGCGAGCGGCAGCGCACAAGGAGCGGGGGGGGGGGGGTGCGGCGTCCGCTTCCTGCTCGGAGCAGGGCGGAGCAGAGCGAGAGTCCATGGCTGGCGCCGGGGAGCTGGAGCGGTGGCTCAGTGAGTGGGGCTGGGGGGCTGGGGACCGGGGCTGCTCAGTGCTGGAGCCAGCGGTGAAGCCAGCCCTGACCCCCGGCCCCAACTTGGTGGGCACCGGAGCAGCCTCAGCTCCATGGGGCGGGGTCCGTCTCCTTCATGGAGCCCCTTCAGGGTGATGTTCATGGGTGCTGTCTTAACTGGCTGCATCTCCTGCTCCCCATCTCTCCTGTCCGTCCTCAGCCCCAGTTCTGCCAAAGCTGCCTGAGCGCTGGACTGGGCAGTGGACACAGCCGAAAAAGACTTCCTTGGTTCAGCTGTGCAGGCAGAGCTTTGGGACGGGCATTTGTGCGGCTCTGTTGCAAAAGGCTAAACTGTGCCTGTGTTCCAGCACGGCAAGGTTTGCAGTCCGGTCCTGGGAGAGCTGCCCTTAAATGCTTTTTAACAGTTTCACGTGCTTTGTGCTAAAAGCAACCTCATGCTGTTGCTGCTTTCAACACCTCAGTTTATGCCTGATTTTGACTCTTTTAAAAGAGTGTGTACTCCAGACTGTATTTTTAGGCAGATTTTAGTAACAGCTGTTTCCTGCTCGTCCTGCGTCTTCCATTTCTGCCTCTTTTACAAAAAAGCCCTAAAGCAGCTGGTAGCAGCGCGAGGTCTGAGCCTCTTCCTGCCTTTTGCTGCTGACTTGCATACGCGTCTTGCACTGAGGCTGTTTTTGCCCTGTTTTTTGTTTTTGTTTTTGTTTTTTTTTCCCCCCTGTGTAAGATAAGGCCACTGACCCAAGTATCCCCGAGGAAAACTGGGAATGCATCCAGCGGTTCTGTGACCAGGTGAACGCCGACATAGAAGGGTAAGGCAGACAGACGGCTCTTTGTGTTCGCTCTGAGCTGTGTGTCTGGCTCTGAGCTTCTCTCGCGGCTGCAGGGGCGAATGGGACCTGTAAGCTGCGGTGTGGGGAGCCTGGAGAGGCAGCAGGGAGTGCTCGCTGGGCTCTGCTGCTCCCGAGAGTGTACATAAACTGCAAAAAGGTGTATGCCAGTGTGGTGGAGGTTGATGTCTAGGAATAGGCTCTGACATCCATTGCTGCAACCCATGAGGCAGCAGGTCCTGCCTGCTGTGCCCTCGCCAGCCTCTTGGGAGACTGGCCAAGGATACCCGCTGTGGGACTCTAGAGAGGTGAGCCGAGTCAGCCTCAGCTTTTCCTTTCAGAGGGATGGGAGATCTCTGCTGGGACGTCCCCACCTTCCAGCTGACAGTCGCCGCTCTGTGGGAAGAAGCAGGAACTAATTAAGCAAATGACCTGTCAAAGCTTAGTGATCATCTTTCTTTAGCGCAGACGCCTGTGTTCAGAGCCTGTAGTCTGGCAGCCATGTGCTGCTCGGGCTGGGCGTCACAGCGCCTGGACCGCAGAGAGCCGGCTCTCGTGGCGCTCGCCCAGGGAGAGCCCCCAGCCTCTCCCGGCCGGATGCCGCCGCGGGGACAAGCCTCTCGGGGACAAGCCTCTGAGCACGGCAGTGGGGTCGACCAGCCGCTTGAATTCATCTCGCCCTGCCTGCGCGTGTGCGTCCCCCCGGCCAGCGCTCCGCCAGAGGAAGGGTGTCTGAAGCAGCAGGCTGTGAACCCGGCAGTCGCTCTTCTCTGCAGGGCAAAATTAGCAGCGCTTGTTTTTCTTGGGAACTTGTGTCTGACTTGCGTCTGCTACTCCCCAGCCCATCGCTTGCACCGAGGCTGCTGGCACATAAAATACAGTCACCTCAGGAGATGGAGGCTCTCCATGCTCTCACAGTAAGTGCTTTCATCCACGTGCAAAGTAGCTTGGAAACAGAGTTTGGGGGTAGAGCTGCCTCTTTCTCTTAGACGTTTCTCCCTTTTAACTTTCCATTGCACAAGGAATACAGAAACCAGGGGGTAACGGAGGGAGTAACTGCTGTTGTTCTTTCCCTTGTTGGTCTGCTGAGGTGTTTCAGTGGTCTGCAACTCTTACTGTTTAAACTGTGGTCCCAGCACAGGGTCGGTGGCCCAAAAGTTATTAGTGATGGGTAGAACAGAGCAGATGGTCTTAAACATGCTGCTTAAGAAGGTTGGATGAAGGGAAAATACATTTCTTGATGTACAGCTTCCTCAGTATCTTGTATTTGTGAATGCAGTGCCAGAAAGTTCTTAGATTTAATATTTCGATGGCAGCGTTATTTTTAAAAAACTCTTAAGACTCGTGTGTGTAGTTTCTATTTGGTACTGTTTTGTTTTCTGCAGGTGCTAGAGACCTGTGTGAATAACTGTGGTGAAAGATTTCACAATGAAATAGCAAAATTCAGGTTTCTGAATGAGCTGATTAAAGTGCTTTCCCCAAAGGTAGGTGGTCGTGGTTATGCTGGACAAAACAGGTGGGGCACACAGTTTACTTCATGCTGGATATGAAAACTTAGAATTCATTTCGCATAGAAGCAGCGGAGAATTTATGTGTGCCTCCAAGCACAAGGACTGGGTGTGACTCCCCCCGTAAAAGACGTAAGCCAGCGTCGATTTCTGTGAAAAGCCTTTCCCTGTGGTTTCTCCCAACTCTGCTGGGACAGTCAGGGACTCCGGGGGAGGTCGAAATCGTTCCTGTGACCCCTCAGCCTGTGGCCCTTTTGCCTCTCGGTGATTTACAGAACTTCCGTCAGGGATGTGGCAGCGGACAGAGATGCCAGGAGCTGCCCGGAGCCTCTCCCGTGTTTTCTTATGCTCTGTCCTCAAACTCGCATGCTCCGGCTGCTCTCCTTGCTTTCTCCTGCCAAAGGTTAGCCTGGGTTTGGGTCCTGTTCACCTGGGGCGGGCTCAGCGTAGGTAGCAGCAGGGGGGACGGGACTTCAGCAGCCCTTGTGCAGCACTCGCTCCGCCACCGCCTGACAGCCGCGCGCGCGTGCGGCCCCGTTGGGGTCCTGCTGAGGAGTCCTGACAGCCGGGCAGCGGGCTCGCAGCCCCCGGGCAGCTGCACCGCAGCTTGGTCTGAGCGAGCTGTGAGTTCAGGGTGGATGCGCTGGGTCCGCTGGCGGTGCCTCTCATGACGGACGATGGAGACCTGGTTTGTCAGAGGCTGTGTGATCTTCACGCCTTGCTCCTCTCGGCATCCAGTAGCAGGCCTGGGACTTGCTTAAATACCCTTCTCAGCAACTCGGGAATCAATTCCCCTTTTTAGTGGGTCCTGCGCATATTTACCGCTTGGGCAGGCTTCATTTTCCATTACATCGCGATGGCAGAGGTGCAAAGAGCTGGTTTCAGAGAAATGTGTAACTGAACAGCAAAACCTCTTCCCTCAGTTCTTGGTAAAGGTATCTCAGTGAAACAACAAAGCTAAGGACTATATTGCTGCAGAGTTTTGTCTGCTGTTTTAACAGAACAGGTATCATTTGGTGAGTTTAAAATGCCTGGTGTTTCAGAGGTTTGTGTGTGGCTTTTATCATTCTTCCTTAGGTTTTTATAATCGATTAAAGTGAGTGCTTGTAGGCAGTAATGAGAGAAATAGGAGAAAACATCCAGATGCTGAAAAAAGACAATAACTTTCGCTTCTCGTTTTGTTCAGTTTTCATTTGCCCGGCTCTGGCTGAGGCCAGTGGTGCTATTTGTATTGCGGGCAGTTAAGGAAGTATTTAAAATCAAGCAAGAACCGTTTTCACTAAAATAAAACAACCTGCTTTTGGTTTCGGATTTAATAACTGATCAGAGAAGTTTTGAAATGGTTTCATTTTGTTTGTCATATAATATTTATGTAATTATCATATGCTTAATAGTACCCCTTGTATTTACAGCCACAGCCCTACACACAGTTTCCTATACCACAAGATACACAGTTGACAACACTCTGAAAAAAAGTGTTAGGAATCTATTTGCTACTTGGTCTCTGCACAGAAATAACTTAGGGCTAGACTCATATGCCACATCTGGCACTAATTCTTTGGTTTTATTCTTTTATTCCTTACTTTACTGTTTTGTTTTGTTTTCAGTACTATGGAACCTGGTCTTCAGAAAAAGTCAAGTCAAGAGTCACAGAATTAATATTCAGTTGGACAGTCTGGTTTCCTCAGGAAGTTAAAATCCGGGATGCTTATCAGATGCTGAAGAAACAAGGTTTAGTTCTGTTATTTCGGTTTCCTTTTTAGCCTTGCAAGCCACATGGTTTCAGACCACAGATATCTGTCCTCTTTAACTTGTGACTCAGCTTTTTTCAGAAAACGTGGTGTGTAAGGAGAAAAGGACAAAGGCCACACTTACAAAGTTGCTTGGGTACTTAAGGATGCATGTAACTGTTTAAAGAGATTTTCCAAAGAACAGCCTTATTGGGTCAAAGATCAGGCTCGCCTTGTGGCCTCTGTTCACGCAGTGCTCACCACTGTTGCGCAGGGAAAAGGTACAGGACAGACTCGGCGTGATCTTTGCCCTGGAAGACTCTCCCAGGTTTACGAGGGATAGGTTCAGAGAGATCCTGACCCAGATTTCTCATCCCTTCCATCATATTTAACAGTCCTTAATGGTATTGTAGTCCAGAAATTTGTCCGATCCTGTCTTGATGTCCCAGGTAGTAGGTTTCAGAGCTTAAGTGAGATGGTACCATAGTGCTTTCTGTGGAAGTTCAGAGGAATTAGGGAGTTTGTTTAGATGCTTCACACCAGGTTTGCTTTGTGCATCTTTGAGCATCAAATGGCTTTGCAAGTCTTCCCCCAAGTCCTGCCGAGGAAAGCTTCCTCGCCATCACTGCCCTGCCTTTGTGCGATGGCAGCTGTGGGCTGGGCTGTCGCTGCAGCACCGGCACTGCTGGGGTGCTGAGCAGGGGTGCTGGGTGCCCTCCTGCCGGGCTGCTCTCGGGGACCGCTGCCCATCCAGTCGGCTGCCGCTGCTGCTGCAAGCGCTGCCGAGGGGCAGGAGGGGAGACGTCCACGGAGTCACCGCTGGCCCTAAGGGCTCCTTCGGTACTCGGTTGCGTTTGGTGCCCTGCGTTTTATGGCTGTACTGATCGTGGCGGTCCGGCGTCCTCGGAGGTCAGTACTGGTGTGCTCCCAGTGCTCTTGCTATGGGGGAATTTTAGCAATTCACCCAGAGGGAGCTCCGCACCTCCGAATTTTATTTTCTACCCTGAAAATCTCATTTGGCCTGTGCTTAATTCAAGGGAGAAAGGGAAGTCTTTTGTCTGGGTGTGTGCTAAGGCAACTCCTTGCTTCTCCATCTCATTCTGTAAAGTTCTGGGGGCGGGTGAAGGACATAGGTGCAAAATCCTAGCGTCGTGGAACTTGTGTGTTGTCTGACTTGCTTCTGCTACTCCTCAGCCCATTGCTTGCCCCGAGGCTGCTGGCACATAAACATTGGGGTTTTAACAGCTCGGGCATCACTGAACAAATACTGTTACCCGTTCCAGGGATGGTAAAAGAAGACCCCAAATTGCCAGTAGACAAAATTTTACCTCCGCCTTCTCCGAGACCTCAGAACTCTATTTTTGACACAGATGAAGAGAAATCGAAGGTAAACCTTAGGGATTTCCTGCTTGCCGCCCCGACTCTGATTTATACTTATGAGAAAACAGGCTCCATCATATTTTGGGAGTTTTTGCTGTTTCAGACAAAAAGTTGGTAGAATAATGCTAATATCTCTTGCTGTACAACAGCCAGAGAATTCTTTGATGCTTTGTCAGAAATTTTTGCTTAGTAAAAAGTTACACATTTTTACAGAAAAACGTCAGTTTCTATTAAACTTTCCCGAGGGAGGGTTTCTCCAGGTCTTACAGAAGCTCTGCAGAGCCAGAGAATTCTTATTTCCAAACAGCCAAACAGTGTGTGCATGCAGTTGTGGGAAGCAGCAATATAATCTGGATTAGATTATGGGACGTGAGCCCGCCTATTTCCAGGATTATAGAGGCTATGATGACAGTGGGTGTCTGTCAGTGTCTGCTCTCGTGTGATGTGTGTCTGTAGCGTAGTGCCTGGAGGCTGCTGCTCACTGCTATCCAATGCTCTCCCCTCACAGCTCTTAGCAAGACTTTTAAAGAGCAACCACGCTGAAGACCTGCAGGCTGCCAACCGTCTGATCAAGAGCATGATGAAAGAGGTGGGGAGCTCCTTGGGTCAGCAGCGCTGTTTGCAGCTGGGGAGGGCGGGAGGGGACCTGGCAATTCAGTTTTTGACCAGAGGCCCTCCACACCTGATCTCCATAGTGCTGCCCCGGAGGAGGGACGGTTTTCAGTAATTGTCACTCCGAAGTTGTGGTGTGGGATTGTTTGGTTTGTTTTGTTTCCCTAAAACATACCATTGCCAGGAAGAGGGAATATGTATACTCAGGAGCCTGTATGGCAGGACACTTCCAGGTTAGCGGGATCCTGGCAGTAGTACTGCATTAGTGATAGAAAGTTTCCAAAGTTAAACTTAGTTCCCAGGTGGAAAAAAGCCACACTTGTACAGAACTGCCTCTTTTCTGGACACAGTGTGTGTGTGTGTGCAGGCATCTGGCACGTTTGTTTTCATTTTCCATCCGAAAGAGCACCCCACTTCGCTGCATAAATAGGAGACTTGGTCTGTTTTAACGAAATCCCTGCAGTTGTTTTGGGAGCGTCCTTCTGTATGGCAGAAGCCACCAACTCCCAATTCTAATTTTGAAGTCTTACTCATGCCCGTGGTGAAATGAATTCCTACACATCAGCACCCTGGCCAGGGTGCCCTGAGAAGGGTGGGAGGCTTCCACCTTCACCCTTGACAGGGAGGTGTGGTGCAGCACTGGTACTGGAGCTGTTGGGGTTGGGGGGGTGAGTCGTTACCCGCGCTGCTTTGTGCCTCCTCTGCCTGCAGTAAGACATTAGTAGGAATCAACTCCCCAACACGTGTGATCCAGAGTGACCCAGCCAAGCTCATGCGCTGGCTGTATTAGCCAAATCATCATCTACTTTTATTTCATTTTTCATCAAAGGAACAAGAAAAGTCGGCTAAGGTGTCCAGAAGAGCGAATACCATCAGTGAGGTTTCTGAGAATGTTAAACATATGGATCAATTACTGGAAAGCTACAAGAAACAAGAATTATCCAAATCTGACCAGGAGACTCTACAGGTAAATGCTCTTTTTCTTGCATAAGAGGTTCTTTTGACTGGCTATGGCTGGGAGGGCCCCGGGCAGCAGGATTCAAAGGGCAGCATGGTGCACTGGGCGTCTGCCAGGGCAACAGCATTACCACAGCAAGTAGTTTCCAGCTTATTTGGTGAATAACGGTCCCTCATGTCAGCGTAATGGAAGTTGGAATGGAACTGTCTCCTGCTATGCTGGCTTGAGTTTCTGCCCAGGTCAGCTGCTCTTCTTGTGGTATCTGATGGGGAAATGGTTCTTCCTCCAGTAGTGGCATAACACATGGGAATCCCCTTCAGCCCGGGCATGGTTAGGTGGGTGTGATGAGATCTGACCAAAGAAGCTCAAAGCTGTAGGTTCTTCAGCTTGTGCTACAGTTTCTGTGATTCCCCTTTTTCTGCCCAGAGCGCACTGGTCTGCTGCTCATAAGTATCAATTAATTGATGTCACTAATAGGGCTGTCAGAATAGCTTTCTGGCCTCTAAATACCTGAAACTCCACTAGGATGCCTACCAGACTCTAAATTTAAAAAAAAAAAAAAAAAAATCAGACAACTGAATTTTTGTAGGTAAGAACTTTTCCTGTGGCTATAGGTGACAGCAGGGTTTGGAGTTAGATCCCTCTGGGGAAGGCTGCTGCTGTAGGTGGAAGAGACCCTGCTTTCAGACCGAAAAAGTGTCTGCCTCTATGCCTCCTTGCTTCCTAAAACACTGAGAAGAGAGCTTTAAGGCGTCTTTGCATTGTGTGACGGTAGTTGCGACTGACAGTCATAGTCCTTCCCTCCGAGTACTGTGATAATCTATTCACTCCTGGATGCTTTTAAATTGACTAATTTTACACGGATCTATCTTACACTGGTACACATAGAGAGGATGTGATTGCTGAGAAGATACCAGCAAAGCCTCTGTGTTCCAGTGGCAGTGCTTCCAGGACACTGTGGATTTTTAAGAGTGCAGCAACACGCAGCATTGATACCCTTTGTCTGGACCTGGGCAGAAAATGCATCTTCCTGGTCTAGACCTATCACCAATTACAGGTGGTCACGGGGGCAGCGAAGTGCAGGAGTGTCTGGGGTCTCCTGAGCAATGATGTGAAACATTTCCTTCCATAGACTCTGTCTCAACGCTGTGAGAAGCTCAGGCCGCTGCTCTTTCGTCTGGCCAGTGAGACAGTCGATGACGATGAGGCTCTAGGTAAGAGCCAACACTCTCCTTGGATTTCTTTGCCGTTAAGTTTATCTACCTTTCCTCTGACAAATGGGGTATTCCCTTCCTCTAAGAGGGGGACATGCTTAGGCATGGGCTACCCTGCTGGCAAAGCTTTCCATTTTCACCTTTAAACCATGCCCATGGGAAGTGGCATAAGTCTCCTCCCACTCCTCTCCAAGGAAGCTATTAATTTTCACTTGGAGCCCAAAATCAAACAGTGAATCCACTTTCTTCCAGCCAGGGTGGTTTTCAGAGTTTTTTGGAGTTCTGATGTTCAGAGAACTGAAGGCTTTTGAGGTCTCTACAGAGACTGAAGTTCTCCCTGTCTATCAACACAGAAGGGAGAATATTTTTTTAATTTCTTAAGTAATCTACTGAGGAGGGTCATATGAGCAGAATCTTTGAATTCCACAGTTGTGAAATTTAGCCCTTCCTAGAGGATATGCCTTGAAAACCTGACTGAAGCGATGCCTCGCTGAATAGACATCTTAAACAGCAACCATAAGGGCTCAGCTGTGCCTCAAACATTTCATTCATACCCATGAACGCCAGGTTCTTCACCTGTGGAGTGCTGGATTACAGACTCAAGTACACTCGGAGAACTTGTGGAGAACAACAAAGTGCATAAGAGATGGCAGGAACTATAAGTACTTTAGAGAGAGGATCAGATTTCAAAGTGGTCTTGATAAATGAGAGAGGCCTGAAATCAGCAGATGTATGTGCAAAATGCTGCACTTCGGAAAATGGAATGAAAAGCTAGTCAGGATCTTAAGGCAGATTTCCCCACGAGGCTTTGCTCCAGGCAAGTCCTTAGATGCACTGTCCCTTTCTTATGAGCGGTCTGGAGAGTGCTGTGGAACTGCCCCTCCAGTTAGAGCATTAATGTTTCGCGTCTTCTCTTGTTCTCCAGCTGAGATACTGCAGGCCAACGACAAGCTCACACAGGCGCTCGGACAGTACAGGCAGGTTGCAGCCAGCCATGAAAACGGTGGTGGAGGAGGTTCAGCCACCAGCTCTGCTGATGCACCAGGTAAAGAGCATCCTGCAGCGTTCCACGATGGCTCTGCTCCTGCATGTTGTATATGAGTGGAGCTTGGAAGGGAAGCACCTCTCAGAGAATAAATGTGCAGACAGTCCTGTAACACAGGAAAACTATTACATAACCATCATTTTCTTTTACATATGGTTGATAGAAAATATTACTGAAGTTCTTCTCCTATGAGTCCTTTTGAGCATGCCTGTACCCACACATACACTGTTCCTTTCAGGAGGTTTCTCTTTAACTCTTTCTGCTCTCTCCAAAGCATGCCGGACAGCCCCAAGACGCATGAAGAGCTATACACTGATTGACTTCTCCGAACTGGAGGCGACAGCCCAGTCTCCTGCAGAGCAATTTGCAAACATAACCACCGCCTCCCGGCACAGCAGCACAACCTCTACCTGTCTGCTCGATGAGGAGTTAAAGTCATTAGGTTTGTACATGCAATTCAGTACTTTGTTGTCCTTGTCACTAGGGTTCATGGTGATCAATAAAAATAGGAGAACTTTGACTTTAATGTTGGTCCTACAAAAAAGCAGACCCTTTCAGCCAGAATCACAACTTTTCAAGAATGTAGTTTCTTTAATGGTGTTAGACTGTAGTCAAACTGCTGTTAAGACAACACAGGAAGAACCTATGGCCAACCCTTGTTTTCTGTAACTGATCTGTGGCATCTTGGCATCTTTCTTAGGTCTCAGCAACTCTCCTGTTGTACAGAAACCACCATCTGATTTTGGCTTAGCAGAGGTAAGAGATATTCAGATACTTTAGTCCATAAGGTACAGAGGACAAAAATAAAACGTGATTCTTGATCCAGCTTTCTCTGGCAGCCTTTTTTTTTTGCACCACTATATTCTGAAAGGCAGCTAGAATCCTCCTGCTCTGCAGTGAGTTTCTCAGTTGCAGTTTGCAACCAAATTACCCGTATTTATTTCTATTTTAAGTAGTGTCATTAAAACTGAAGTTCTTTTCAGTGGAACGGGTCTGATTTTTGCTGATGTTCTACAGCATGAACCAGAAGTGTCTTACTTTTCAGACTCCTGTACACAATGGATATAGTGAAATTGTAAGTGCTGTTCAAGCGCTGGGACTGCAGGAGGGCTGGGAAGACAGCTGTTCAGAGAAGAATGAATTTCAGGGCCTGGCTGATCTGCTCTCTCCATCATCCAGGACCAAGACATTACCCTTGTAAGCAAACTCTGCATAATACACTCTGACTTTGGAGATGAGGAATACTGCTTTACAGCCGTGAGGTTTAGGAAGACCTTTCAGCTACAGCTGGTTAGTGATGGCAAGCTATCCATCCGTGCATTGGCCCCAAAGCAGCAGTTATGCACCTGTTAATTGCACTTTGTGTAATTGCATACTAGAACCTTTCAAGGGTCAGAAACTTTGGCAGACAAATCCCATGGCTTAGTAACAAGGTGATCTTGAGCTAAAGGAACAAAAGCCTTACAGTCAGATCTTTTTATAATAACCTGTGACTCAAAAAAGACTTTGCCCATCTTCCTTCAGGCTATGACAAAGTAGTTTCCAGGCATTCAGTGGAAGCCTAACAGTTTGTGAACCAAATGAATCATCCACAGATCTTCAGAGCAGGTGACCACTGATCCAGTCTGCCATAATACAAGTCAAGGAATTTTACTGGAGATTCCCAGCTTCTTGCATTACCTTTGAGCTACAACTTATTTTAATCTCACTGAGTAGAGCTTCAGAGAGTCTGTGCATGAGGAGAGTAGACTTCCAAAGCCCTGGAACAAAGTTTCACGATAGTAACAGAAATCAGTCTCCCTTAATGCTGAAACAGGAGCTTCTTCCATGTATAATAAGAGTTTTCGCATTTCTCAAGAACTCAGAGAGTGTAAGCTTGTACTTTATTTATATCTAAAAGGTATGATGGATTGGGAACACAGATGGACACAGCAGAAGGTGGTGTATACCACATAGTCTCCCCAGTTAATATAAGCTTTCTACATGCTTTTCCTTCCAGGGATTTATCACCAATGAAATTGAGCTTTCCAGATCTTCCAAATAGATCAATGGCAGATACTTCATTCTCCAGCCTAGGCTACGAGCTGAAGCCTGCTGCCTCTTTGCATCCAGCTTCCCATGATGCTTCTCTAGAAAACCTTTTTGTTCCTTTAATTTCAATTACACCGAGTAAGTGCAATGATTTCTGTGCCCCAGCTCTGCTTACTAGAGCTGTTTTTGCAGGGGAGCAAGCCAAAGTAGCCTCAGGCTGTGCGTGTTTGGCTGGAAAAAACTAATGACTGTTCTATGAAGGACTTCATGTATCTGAGGATTTGAGCAAGTGCTAGGAATCGTACCATGGAAATGTCCTTGCCCTCCCTACTCAGTAGTCGGGAGTTTCCTGCCCTGGCTAACCTTTGTGATGTGCTTCTGAACTGTTTGCCCTTAGCACCTTTAACCAAGCTTCAAGCAGGTCTTCTCCAGAGCCTTAAAAGATATCTGTGGGTGGGAGCTGTCCCGCTTCCTAAAGCAGAGCTGTTCTTTCTGCCTCTGCTTTTCGATTCAACACTGTACGGCCCAGCCCTGCAACCACTTGATGGAGTGTTACCCTGGGTACATGGCACCCCAGCATCTCGGAGCAGGGCACGTCCTCTGTTAAGAGGACTGAGAGCCTTGGCTGTTGCTACTTTTGGAAGAGAACAGGTACAAAGACATTCCGATCTGATTGTCTTCTGACTTCAGTCTCTCAAGTGAAGGATTTACCAGATTTTGGAAGGGCTGGATGATGATAACCAGGCAATGGTGATAAAAGGCTAAGTCTTCTTTGTGCTGAAGAGTTACATTTTGCTTTTCCCATCGTATCTGTGTTGGATTCATAGCTGACATCTCTGGCTGACTGTTGAAATCTGAGCTGCTAAATCTCTAATTTAGACATCTAGATTCCTTTCTCTGCCTTAGAGGCAAAATGTAAATCACAGCCAGGTGCTGTATGCTGCTTGGTCTGTGAGTTTGTTGGAGGAAGTAAAAGTTTATATGCATGTTTCCTTTTTGCTGTTCCTTATCACGTCTTTGCTGTTCTGCCCTCAGAAGGGAGGGGAATCCATTCTTTGTTTCTGATTCTTCTTTTGTCTCCGGCAGGCAGTATCTGTCCGCTTACTGTGTACGATAAGAATGGTTTCAAGGCTATGCTCCACTTCTCCAGAGACCCGGCTCCTGGACGACCAGATGTGCTGGTGATGGTTCTTTCCATGCTGAGCACATCAGCTCAACCAATTAAGGACATAGCATTCCAGGCTGCAGTCCCAAAGGTGAGAAGCCTATGACAAGTAGCAGAGAGTGGGACTACTCGGAAATGTCCTGAGGAGGAGGTTTGCCATTTCTTGCTTAAGATTGCTTGCCTTGCTCATTGGAAATTGCACAGCTCAGTTTCTCTGAACTGTGAACCTGTTGTGTGGTGGTGCTGGTTTCACAGAGTATATTCCTGGCCTTGAGACAAGAAAATAGGGCTCCAGACATGCTGCTTTACCCTCCTGGGTAAGGCACTCATTCTGCCTTGTGTATGTGCAGCACAGAATTGTCTATTTAGGAATATCTGCCTTTAGATGTAGGCTGGGGAAGGGCATGCTCTTCATTAAATGACACAATCTGGCTGACGTATCTTTAAGCAGCTCTGTGGCTTGGTAACACTCCCAGCAGTTTTTCAGCGTGGATCAGAAAGCATTCCTTTTGTTTTCTCTTTCAGACCATGAAAATAAAGTTACAGCCAGCATCCAGCTCTGAGCTGCCTGCCTTCAGCCCTCTTCTCCCCCCTGCGGTGGTGTCCCAGGTCCTGCTGCTTGCCAATCCGCACAAGGTATGTGCGGTGATTGAGCCTGCTGGTGGAGCACTCAGAATGTCACTGTAGTGGGTGGGGTATTTGTGTGAGAGACAGGGAGATGAATGGCAGAGACAGAGCGGTCTGAGCTGTGCTGGAAGGACATTTTTCCCACTGAAACAGCTTTCCAGAACTATAATCTGAAGGATTGAATGAGCAGTTGCTACAGGGGCCTGCACAGTTCTACTTCAGTCTACGTGCGGTGATGGCTCCTGGTAGACACTGCGCAGATGTTTGCAGCTGATGGAACATGAGGCCACCCAAGGCACAAGTGACAGTTCACAGTTCTGTTACATTGATGAATAATTACGAGACTGAAGGTTGGTGTAAGGAATCCTCTGTCACTGAGAAGGTTGGCCAGACCTGGACTGCCAAGCATGCCCTTGGGTGGCTCGCACTGGTTTCCCAGTCACTCCTTATACATCTCATGAAGATCCAGGTCTCATTCTGTGTAGATCTTCCGCATGGCTGAAGTGGTACTCTCCCCTTTCAGAGGGTGATTCACTGCAGCAAGGCTGTGAGGGATGAGGCTGAAGGGGGCCCAGGAATCTGCAACCATGACGTGGCCATCTCTGTTCCTTTCTCTCATAGGATCCTATCCGACTGAGATACAAACTGGCGTTCACGCAAGGTGTGCAGCCCTTCAGTGAGATGGGAGAGGTGACTGGCTTCCAAGAAGCAGAGCTCTGGGGCAGGAGCTGAAGGTCAGCAGGCTTGGACATTGCCATATCGCCTTAGTGGTGGATGGGGAAGGGCTGTGTGCAAGCGATGCTGGCCTGGACTCCCTAATGGCTCTTTTCCTTGGGATCTGCCTTCTCCTTCCTTTTGGTTTCTGTGCAGGTGTCTGGCAGGAGGAATGTAAACTGGCTGCTTCTGCTGCATCCTTTTTCTGTAGCTGACCCCACTTTACAGGACCCTGCTGTGGAGCCCTGCAGCCCCAGAGCCTTAATGCTTTCTTCCATATAAGTGTTTCCTGCTGCTTTCTGGGCCACTTTTCCCTCTCTCCCATTACCTATTCTTTTTGAATTAAAAACAAACCCCAAACTTGTACCAACAATCAGTCCTTGTGACAGACTGCTTGGAGCCCAGCAGCTCTTCCAGAGACCTACCCACCCTGCTTTCACTGGTGCCTGCAAGAACGGGGGGCCTGGTGAGAGTTGGACTCTCTGCAGTCTGGTGGATGTGGTTTATAGGGAAAGGCACAAAATGGAGTGACGAGTCAATAGCGGGCATGCTTGGGGACCAGTCTGGGAGAAAAAACGGCTGAGCCTGTAGCTTGTCCCTCGCCAGGCCCCGCAGCTTGTCGTGCGCC
>NW_010550783.1:0-5073 GCF_000687285.1 Phaethon lepturus | reverse complement strand
AGCCCCCCACCCCACCACCACCACGCTGCAGACCACAGAAACGGAGACACCAGCCCTGGGGCGATGCTGCTTGAAACAAGACCACAACTTTATTTGAGCTAAAAACCCGATTCTGCTTTCTTTACAAAAGGATAAACATTTGCTCTCAGTACAAAAGGGAAGAAGCCCCCCGGACCCAGGGGCTGGGCAGGGACCTCCGGAGCTCAAGTCATCTCCAAATTCCCAACTCTATACAAAACACCTCTGCAAAACAGGGAGGGCTGGCCAGCCGGGCTCACGAGGCCAGTGGGACATCAAAAATAGTTGCCTGGATTTGCTTGAAAACAAAAATAGTTGCATAGCCTTTCAAAATTATTGCTCACGTAGAAATACAAGGGACAAGTTGGGAGCTGCTGGGCACAATCAGCCTCCGAAATCCGAGAAAATGGCCGTGTTAAATATGTCGTTCAACGTTAAATATGTAACGTCTCGGTTAAATAGTTGGTTCCGTCACCAGAAAATAGGCCGTGAGGGCAGGAAGAAAATAAATTAAATAAATAATGGCTAATAAATAAACCTGGAGCAACAGCACTGCAAAAACAACACGTCTCCACAAAGCTAACTCCAACTAAGCACTTGGAAGTCAACTGGAAAATGAGGAGGTTATTTAGCAGATTCCACATTTCGTGTAAAATGGAAGGAAATAAATTAGACGCCCCACACACACAGTAAATAATAAATAAAACAGGAAATTAAGACACGCTTCTTTTGGCGGGATGTCTTCAGGACACAGATCATGATAAATAACGCTACAAACCGTAAGAAGACGTGGCCCTAGTCAGGAGCAAGGGTTCAGCTGAGACCTCCTCTTCCAGCCGGGATATTTGTGCTCTGAAAGATCAACTGTCCCTTGACGAGGTTTCAAGATCCATGTGCTGATAATCTCATGCTGGTTGTAGGTCACAGGCGAGGTCCGAGGCTCAGAAGAGGACGGGCAGCAGGGCTCAGCGCAGGAGGAGCGCGGTGGAGGGACCATCACGGAGAAGCTCTGAGCCTGGCTGGACCTTGCCGTCCCCAGATGATACGGTGGCAGCAGCGATGAGGTTCTCTGTTGGGTGGGAAGCTTCAAGGACGAGCAACCATGTTGGTCTTCTGCAAGTGGTCTGGATCATTCCCACTTCTGCCAGCCTGCCTGGCCACGGCTGGACTGGGAAAACCATGACCCCGTCAGAGAGGGTGGAAGGGGAACTAGTCGTCCCGAGGGGCTGGAGGGGCTTGTCTCCACCTGATGCGAGACAGAGGTGTGCCCACGCCCCACCGCCCCAGGAGGAGGAAAAGGAGCCGTAACGTCTCGGCGATGGACGATCCCAAGTGCTGGAGTGCGTTCAGGCAGAAAGTCCTGCGGGGTGAAGCCACCTTCGTGAGCATCCCTGGGGGAGAGGGAGCGGGAGGCAACGGCTCAGCTTTCGGCAGCGGCTGCTCAGAGTTCAGCTGTCGGGAAGGGTTCACGTGGCTCCTGGGGACCGCTCAGAAATCAGCGAGGTGGCACCGGCGCAGAGGACTGGGAGAAGACCGGAGGGCCAGCTGAACCTTCCACAGCGACGTCCTGCAGCGATGCTCAGAAGTCTCTCACCCCGCAGCGGCGATACCCTTGCTCCAGTTGTGGTCCGTTCTAGAAACAGCTCCACGACGCGACTGAACTTCCCTCTGCGTCAAGAATTTGGGTCTAACTCTGCTTTGCTATTCATTGAAGATGGCGTTGAGCTGAGGCCCGGCCACGTGGTGTGGGTAGGACTCGTAGCTCATGTCTATGGGGATCTCGTAGCGGGGCACTGTGTTTTGGAAGTGAGAGGCATGTCCATGTGCTCCAGCCAGGCTGACTGAGGGGTAGTGGGCCATGAAGGTGTAGGATTTATCCAAGTCTGGAGACCCATCTTGCTTCAAGGAGAAGTTCCCGCTGATGCTCAGGGGTGGCGTCAGGGGACCCTCATAGGGGGGAGTGGTGCAGTCAGAGGGATGGTTTCCAAAGGAAGCATCCACCAAGCTCTTGAAGGTCGGAGGCTTTAAATGCAGCAGATGTGTTTCCATGGTCCCGTAGGGTGGGCTTGGGAGCCCTGGGGACTGGTAGCTGAAGGAGTGACTGGATATGGCCGATTCACACACCGAGGACTTTTCTTCATGCTTCTCCAGGAACAAGGTCTGCGGCCCCAGCTGCAGACAGCCAGCCACCAGGTTGCTGGTGGGCTGGGACAAGCCCTTGCAGAGCATCTCCACAAAGCTCTTCCCTTCAGGAGTCTGCCCCGTCTCGAGCACCTCAGACAGAGCCCAGATGTAGTTCCTTGCAAGCCTCAGTGTCTCAATCTTGGACAATTTCTGAGTCTTGGAGTAGCAGGGCATCACCCTCCTCAGGTTGTCAAGAGCATCATTCAGACCGTGCATCCGTGTCCGCTCCCGGGCGTTGGCCTTCACCCGACGGGCCCTGAACCCCTCCAGCCTCGCCTTGGTCATTTTCTTCTTCTTTGGTCCTCTTCTCTTCGGCTTTTCTCCATCATCTTCTTCCTCCTCTTCTTCCTCAACGCTGTCGTGCTCTTCATTCAAGCCAGACATCAATCCAAAAGGACCTTGCCTGCCATCCTCTTCCTTCAGCTCATCTTTGGAGCTCAACGTTTCGTCCATCCAGGCTTGGGTGCTCACGAGCTCTGCCATCTCTTTGGGCTTGGCATATGTCTTGGTCATCTCTGATCTCTGCAACAAAGGGACAAGGAGTTGTTAACGAATTCCAGCAGAAGAGCCACTCAACATGTTGAGGGCACTAGGAATTGAGCTCAAAATCATCTTCCAGAGACATCAACTGCTTTCTGTCCGCTAATGGTACCTACAGAATGCATTTATCCATCATCTACCTACAGTAATTTCTGGGGAATTTTTTGGGGAGCTGCTGAAGCCTCTCCCTGGTGCCCAGCAGCTCTTTTCCAGGGCTCAGGGCTTCCAACAATTCAATTTTGGGGTTATCCCCATTCACGAGTCCCTCCCCTTGTGGCTTCAGCCCTGATTGTCACATTGTGGGTTGCAAAACGGAGCTTGAAAGTAAAGGTCCTCCACTGAGCTGCCTCTGGAGATTTTCCTGCCTAAGTTCTTCTAACCTGAGCACATTTGCTTGAACCTTCTTTTCCCTCTGCCATAATGAACAGTCACACCACACAAACCAGCCTGGGTTTCATGTTAATCAGCCCCCCAGATCCTGTCATCGTGCCTGACTCATTTAATAAAGCTTAGCATCTAAGCAGCTTTGCTGAAAGTGTGCTGCCCAAGCCCTGGCTCCGCCGCCCCTGTCCACCCCATGTGGAAAATCCCACTTTTAATATACGTGATGGGGCTTGCGGGCTGGATTAGGGTGTTAATTGCTGCGCACAGCCGTCGTATCCCCGGAGGACCATGTGGCCCCAATTAACTCTTCGGCAGAGTACTAGGGGTCTGTCAGAGGCTCGGAAACCTGGTGGGCGAAGGTGGTGAAGGACCATCATTGGGTCTGGCTGAGCCAGGATGGAGCTGGTCCAAATACCTTCTGCCAGTGTCCTGGTGGAACCACGGGCTTGCACCCGCTTTGCGTGGTGAGAGTAGCCCCGAAACGGCTGCAGATCCGCTCCGACACCGCTCCCGGCTGCAGCCCGGGGGTTACGTTCCCTCCATCCTTGGGAACCTGTCCCAAAGGCAGCATCATCCCTGCCTGCAGCTCCCATCCCTCGCTGGTCCTGTGCCCCAGAATCCATCCCAGAAGAAAACCACCAGGTTTGGGGCTCTGTTCAAGAGGCGAGCCCAAGCGTCTTCCCCGCTTCCCTGCGCTTCACAGCGCAGTATTCCCATGGAAGGTTGTCTCTTTGGAAATCCAGTTTGAATTTTTAGGCATTTTGCTCTCTTTCTCCAGAATATTGAATTTTTTTTTTTTTAAGGAGGGAAAAGTAGAGAAAGAGGGAATTGCCTGATGAAGTCGCTTTGGTAGTTTCCCAGATTCCCAAGTAAGGAGATGGTGGGAACCCACTGTGAAATGGGAAGCTTGTCCAGCCCGTTATTGTCAATTCCTTTCATTTTCAAACGCCTCCATCCCACGGCGTCTGGAAGAACCACAAGAAACCCATAGCAGGAAAAAGCCTGCAGTAACCAAAAAAGTAATTTTCAGGTCCGGATGGCTCAGCTCACAGCAGAGGGAGATGCCCTCCCTTTGTGCCACCAGGCACCGAGCTCCCATCCCAAAACAAGTGAGTTCAGTTCCTTCTCCTTTTCTGTAGGACCAGGAACTTGGTTTCAACCCTCCACCGCTTTCCTTTCTGCAGAGGACAGTTGGTGCAGGACAAAGACTGACTGACTCCAGCCCTGCACAGCCCCTCCCCTGCTGTGAAGACCCTGAGCCCGGACAGGACCGCCCAAGGCAGCAGAAACAGAGAGGGCTGGGGAAGAGGATGCAGGAAAGATGCTGGCACGAGAGCCGGGGTCAGAACGGGCATCTGGGGCCAGGAATTCGTCGTGGAGAGGGGCAGAAGGGACAAGAAACCCACGAGCAGACCATGAAAATTAGGATTTGCCCGAGACCTCTGCACGACGCCCCGTCTGGGAACGCAGCAGGATGGGGCCCAGCTGTAGCCGGACCCGGTGGGCTGCAGGGCGGGTTAAAAGCCCCCCACGCTGCTCCACCAGCTCCAGCACGGCCAGTGGGGTGGCTACGGGGACACTGGTGTCAGCTGAGCCCTGAACCCAGGGCTGCCCAGAGCTCCCAGTCCCACTCCCAGTCCCAGTCCCAATCCCACCCTCAGCCAAGTGGTCTCAGGAGAGAGGGGATGCGCTGATATTTGGGGAGGGGGATCTGCTCAAGGGCAGCCCTGCAGCATCCACATGGACTGGGAAAAGTGGGGGATGCCGGTTTCTGCCCTGCTGGGGTCCTGGCCCCGGGCAGGACTCGCTGGGGAAGGGGCTGCTCTCGCGGAGCACCGGGCAGCCCGACCGGGGGTCCCCTCCCCGGGTTGCCCTCTCCGAGAGGGGAGAAACAAAAGCCAGGGGCTGGGGCAGGTCCTTCATCTCTCCCATCATCTTCATCACCTC
>NW_010550782.1:0-17732 GCF_000687285.1 Phaethon lepturus | reverse complement strand
TAGAGGAGGGTTCCCCCAGGAGTCGTCCCTAAGGAGCTCTTGGGACTGAGCCCACGCAGTACTTTAATTAGTGACCCGTCATGATTAGGCTTTACACTATTGATGAGAGCGTTCGAAGACGTTGAATCATCAGAGCAATGCTGTGACTGCAGAGTCAGCTGATTTCAGAAAATCTTTGGAATTTTTTTTCAATTTTAGAAAATCAGGATTAGCCGATTTTAAAAAAGCAGCAACTCGGCGGCAGTCAGAAGCGGCAAGCAGAGGGTTACCATCCGGCGGACCCTTACTATTAGAAACAACGAAAGCCGGGCTCCCCGGCAAGTCAACAACTGCACGGCGCCGCTGCGTGAAAAAGGAGGTGGAGGCTCAGGCTGCACTTACCAGTTTGCAACACTCGGAAGGTTGTGTTCGAAAAGGAAGCAGCACTACAGGCACACACAGTATCCCTGTGTAGCCCAGGAGGGGAACGCCATGCAGTTACACTGCGTGGCATCCCTGTAGTAAACACCAGCATGAAAGAAATTTGCACATTTAGAATCGAGTAAGAGCATGTATGATAGCTGTTAGAAGAGAGGGCATACAAACATTCACGTCACACTTCAAGGAAGCCATAGTGTATACCTGCATTCTCAAATATTTAAAAAAAAAAAAACACGCTATTAGGATTACACCAGGGACAGTTAGTCGTCCACACCAGAGAGGGCTGCGAGAGCAGTTCTGCAGCAAACAGCCCGGCCATTACCATACTCCCAAGTCTCAGCCCCATCTGTTTCCTTCTAGCAAACGGGTTTTTTGGTGGTAAATGCATACTTTCCTTCAGGAAACTGAGGGGCATAGTTTCCCTATCGGTGTCATATATAAGAATGGTTCAAAGCAGCCCAAAGTAAATAATGTATAAGTCATTTTGTGGTGTGGAGTAAGCCAAACAATAACCATAAATAATAAATAACTTTATTAAAGAATTACAGTTTCAGATGTTTCTACATAGAACAATTTCTTTTCCATTACATTGTAGAACATTTTGCATAACAAAGTAATCTGTGATGAATATTAGCCTCTTTCCACTATAATTTTAAAAGCATAGTATATACTTCTTTTATTGATGATGTATATGTATTTTTTTTAATCTCAGTAAAGCATAGACAAAAATGAATACTATTTTCTGTTAAATAGCAGTGTCTCTCAAATCAAAGATTTCTGAAGTGATGACAAAAAACCCACTTTTTCTGCTGTTTAGTACTGTGAAATTTAAGTGACATACCTGGAAAATGCCTCCACGGCTTTGTATTCTCAGTGACATTAATTGCAAAATCAATGTTGTCTTCAGTTATGGAGGATCAGGCCCTAGAGTTGTACTCTTTAAGGAGAGTAAAAGCATTCTTTAGATTCAGGGTTCTGGCAGGTGTCCTCTGGAAAGCATGGCTGTGATACCACACAGCTTCAGCCTGTCCTTCTCTCAGAGGTCGCTACCCTTCCTTAGCACCCACTTACCTTGATGGCTCGTAGAATAGTTCAATAGCATGAACTTACTGCCACTAGCATTTGTTGTAATTATAGGAAGAGACCACTGCATTAAACAAGCAAATGAATAATCGTCTTTCCTTGTCAGAGTTCAACAGAAGTACTTTTGATCATTTTCACACATTAACAATCATAGGATTAAATAACCTGGGGAATCTGCAGAAAGATTATTTAAAGGCCATCTCCTTTCTGGCCAAACAAATATGAATCTTAACTTACTAAACCTATTTTCTTTTATCCTATAAATAGTGACTTTTTTTAAGGCTACATTATAATGTTGTAGCCTTGAAATATATGCTATAGTGCCAATGCTATAATGCTACAGTCTACAGAAATTATTTACGGTACTACATGGGGATCAATTCTACGTAACAGAACATCACACAGACTTAATGATTCTAATACAAAGACCTTTCCTGTTCTTAGTCACACAGTTGGCTTTTCTCTAGAACAGACTCTTTAACCAAACAATAACAAAAATGTCAAATGAGATCAAGTGTTTGATTTAGGATCATTCCACAGCCACTAAAACAGGACACAAAAGAATACAAACACATCTCATCTCTGCTGAGAGGGGAGCCTGCAGGGCTCTCTTAGCTTTTTAGAACAGAAGAAATGGTGTAATCATTCATTATCCAGTTAAACTGCCTCCTCAACCAATTTCTCCTACGTTTTTCTGATTAAGAACAGTTACAGGTGAGTTTCTTAGGACACAGTAGTATTATTACAGAATAATTAAAAGCTACTACAGAGAATCTTCAAGAATGAAAAAATGGGCCACCTCCAAAGGAGACATATCAACGATCAGAAATACAAAACTGACAGTCTAGGCACAGAAAATAAGAGATGCAAGCACAGCTTATGAACATAAGAATGCTGATAAACTAAAATTTACTTGAAGTCTTTATCATTTCAGTATTCCTTTCACTTTTCTTTATGTTCAATCAAGGTGAATCTGGGGGCCCTATAACAATTTACAATATGATTTTAAAGATATAGAGAGAGATCTAGAGAGATAGTGGTTATATTGTATTGAAATTCCTATTACTTGCTGCATCACCTAGAAAACTAATAATTATTTCAGCCACACAAAATAAAAAGAGAAGTTACTTTCTGTGCAAGTTACAGAGTGTGGGGAAAAAGTAGTTTCATTACCAGGCTTAATAAAAGTCTGAGACTGGTACAGCTGTAGTAGAAAAATCTTGCAAATCAAAGCTTTTTTTTTTTAGAACAGAGTTACTGATAATCCATTAAAGTGCTTTTAAGTGGAGGGATGATGTGTTTTTAATTTACTGAAACTAGATGGTTTAACCAAGGATTTGAAGTTCTAAAGAACATTCAGTTGTCAAAAGATCAGAGTAGCAAGGCACACTAATACTTACTAAAACAAACAACAGAGATTGGTCATGTATACTTATATGAACATAAGCAATGCAGCACCATTATCTTCTCTGAAGAAACTCCATTCAAATGGAGAATGGAAGCAATTTATTTTTTGCTGCTTTTGATGGGGACATGTGTTCCTTTCACATTGAGATTCTCCAAAGAAACTCTGGGCTCCCTGGAACCTGCAACTGCAGGTGGTTTCTCTCTGAAACAAACAACAACAACAACAACAATCACAACCACCATACGATACAGGGGGTGGGGGAATGCACATTTTGTTAATTACTTGAGGAGGTATAGTTACTTTAGTTGTAAGACAGATTTGACTCTCCCTCCAAAACTGCTTCTGTTGTTACCACAGAGTTGGACTGTTTCCTGATCTTGCACGCTCAATGAGAAGAAACAGCTTAGTTTGAAAACTGAAATTGGAGGTAAAGTAGCCTCTGTAAAAAGCCTCTAGAACTGAAGAGATGCCAGAGGGAAAGTGCTCTGTGTAGTTTACAGAAGAGTATTTCCCTTCTGTAGTATTCTTTACCAAACATGAAACTGCCAAAAGCATCACAACTTCCACTAAAAGATGTCAATAGGAGGGGGAAAAAACCAAACAAAAAACCACGAAGCTTGGTGGAAGACAGTCTATGCAGGGGCGCTCCTGCATTAACAGATAAAGTCCTCATTCCTACAGAGACCTCCTGATTTTAGGATTAGAAGAGGTTTCATTTGAGATCTAACACTGAAGAGAGGGCTGTGTCTCCCTCCAACTATATGGAAGGTGTCTTTCCTTTCACCCAAAAGAACAGAATCCTTATTGAGGGTGAGGTTGATCTAACTTAATGCAACAAGTCCAGTTTAATGGCTGTGGGGGCAGCTACAACATATGTACATAGCCGAGCTAAAAGCACTGGCATCTTTCTCTAGAAAAAACACTTGCCATTTTAGCCTATCAATTCATTAAGTAATTTTCAAAGTCAAAAATACTAAATTTCTTCAAAATTTAGTTAACAAAATACTGCCTTACACGGTTTATTGTGGCATCGTCAGAAACGGAGGAATAACAGATGCTATTTCCCTTGGATCGCCAGTAAGCATTGTTTGTTCATTAACAGACTGCTTCAGAACTGAATTTTCATTCTGCTGCTTGTTCTCCTTGTTCTGGTAGGAAACTATTTTTACCTTCTTAATCCATCTTCCTTGGGTATATGATGAATACTTCTGTATTTTGGAGCTTCTAAAGTGCATCTAGTTCTAGACGGCTTGAACTTCATAATCTCTTTCTGCCACTCTTCATCAAAGGTCCGGGCCTCAGCTGAAAAACAGTTATAAGTTCACATTTTATTGTTAATAAATGCAACTGAGATAGGAAAACACATGTGAAGAACATTAAGTTTTTTTGAACAATGTTTTTTAAACTTGTGGTCCATGATTCTCCACATAGCCTGCAAACTATTTCTAGGGGATCTGTAAGAGACAACTAAAAGCTTACTGCCAGCAGGCTTATGTTTGAAAGATAATAAAAAAAACTGAAAGCTACGGTGTTGTAAAAGTATATGCACATCTCAACCACCTATCTCTTAAACATGTATTTTATATTAGCCATAAACAAACACACAGCAAATAGTAGAATTCGGTTATAAGTTTGAAACCATAAAATACCATTAAAAGTACTTTTAAATATGAACAGCTGTTGTACAAGCAAACAGTACCAGCTGCATTATAACACAACATTTTCAAGTCTAACCAGTTACTTTAACTTAGTCATCCAAACTTGTATCAACTAAGGAAACTTGATTCAGACTGTCTGAAAAACAGTCCCTTTTAAGAAGTCTCAAGCTAGAACTTCAAAATTGGTATGTGAAAGAACAGTGTAAAGCCCATGAGAGAATGGCATAAAAAGACATACTTTCATCCAGGTTGATGAATTCTTGGTTCATTTCTTCATCACCGGTCTTGCTGTTCTTTGATTTTTTAATGACGTGAGCGCGATCATGAATATGATGACCAATAGCCATTTTTTCCAGTCCACTTTCAGAATCCTTAAGTGCTTTTCTTGTCTCCTTAACCTATACAAAAAAGGAAGTAAGTGTCCTTCAAACCAGAAGGAGATGTTTAAAAAAAAATTCTGATTTTCTTTCCTAAAAGATTTATATCTTTCTTTTGAAAAAGTTAGGTTTTACAGGCTTTTCCAATTGTCTCATTTACTGTGTTGGCTGAAAATACACCAACAAAGCATAGATCAAGCCTAATTTCTTTTTGCCGACAGACAGGAAGATTAAACAAGAACACCTAAAGTTTCTTAAGTAACATACATACTGGATATTAACTGTCAGGGAAAAAAGCCTAGTCTAAATATACTACACGCAGACAAGTCTTCAACATTCTCCTTGACAACAGAAGGAATAACAGCCGATGCCAATATTCTCAGCATGAAGGGACAACTAATTACTAGGTTGTCATGTTGACTGGCTTGAAACCCGGGCAACCACTTATCACTGTGTTCATAGGTATATTATTAGAAACTTTTTGATAACTGAGTGTCTGCTTGAGCTTGAACATATCCCACAGCCAATCATGCTCAACGGCCTTTAGTGCTCGCATATAGTCTTTCATGAACCTTGCTTCAGGGTTCAAATTCAAATTCAAATTTCTTAGCAGAATTAGACGCAACAGCTGCAAGGAAGTCAATGAAAGGGCATCTTCATCTAGAGCGTTACATAAGCATTTAAAAGTGCTTGAGTAAAGGGGATGATCTGAAGCCATCTTTTGCATAGACTGCCTCTTGCTTTCTTATATTTTAGACAGAATTTTAAATGTACAAGAAGAGGATTAATTATAGCAAAAAGACAGACATTGGAGACCACCTTGAAGAATCAGCTGTTCTGGCACTCAACCTTTCCAGTCTTTGATAGGCATACAATTTATTTACATGAATACTTAGAAGCATACAAATTAGAAGGAAGAAAACAGCACTTAAGCTTAAGAAGCCTTTAATATAGAGCAATATTTAAACAGATACATATTTTTCAAAATTATAGGAGTAACTGTCTCCAGTAAAAAGAACCTGAAGGAAACTGTGGGTTGGTATAGATGAACTTAAATTCCAATAATTACATACCACCTTTCTGCTGTGTCTCAGGACTACTTACACCTCCTGGAGCGGTGCGTGTCTGAGCTGAAGCCTGGAAAACTTTCGGTGGTTCATCCCCTACTTTAGAGTATGTCATCACAGAGGAGGAGCTGAATGTGTGTGCATCTGGATGGATGGACAGGTCATCCTACAAGCAATGTAGACTTTTTATTAATAAGAGTTAGAACTTGTGGATAATAGGTTCTTCTTACATTCTGAGATTATCTTATTACAAAAAAGAATACCCTTCTGAAAAATTAACCCTCAGGCCTGGCACCATAGACACGGCCTGTTGGGAAGAGACCTTAGCATTTGCTATGCTCTCACTCTTGTCCTAGCCTTGTCTGGCCACAGGTGTCCCCATGCCAGGAAACATGACAACAAATAAAAAGCATGGGCAGCAGTAAGCAACTGCTCGAACATTCACCCTGACATAGCTTAGTTTAGTAATGAAGATATAACCGATAACATCAGTCTTGCCACATGCAGTATATAATAAGGTGTGTAAAGAGTTCAGGTGAAATAGGACTTGAGCAACAATGGTTATAAGCCATTTTACAAGGCCAGTAAAACACAGTAAATATACTCAGCAATATTTAATAGCCATCACTGTTATCTTCAAAGACTGATAAGAAAGATGAAAGCAGCAGCACTGAAAATAAAATCAGAGGGAAGTCTGCATGCAGGGTGGCATTTAGGTGTTTATGGTTGTATTGGTTTTAAGTGTACAGTAACACTTCGAGCAGCTCCTTCACTTATGGTGTCAGCTCTGGCAACAGTCAGACACCACATAACTTACAGCAGTTCTAACCCCTAGAGAATCAAGCATACATTTGAAGTACTGTTGTTAGCAAATCAGTGACAGCATAGAGAATTACAACCATGATACAATCTGGGTGAAAAAAAAAAGTTCTTACTATCTGCTTGAGACTAGTATTTTTCTTGGCAAGACTGTCTGAGTAATATTTTAAACAACTGTCATTCTCCAATACAGTTCATTTTGGAATAAATTTTTTAAAAACTTACAAATTTTCTTTGCATTTCCAACATACTGTTTCTCATATTTGACATCATCCTGTCCATTGCAAAAAAAGGTTCCCCAAAATCTGCATCCTGCTAAAATAAAAGACATTAAAATTAAAACAAAGTCTTCTGACTCTTCAAGTTTTGAAGCTGTTTTTTTTTTTACATGCATTTTTTAAACACAAATCAAACCATCAGAAAGGTTTTCACAGACTGCAATTCATAGACATAGACAAGCCAAAATGCATCTTTTCAAATGAAAAATTGAAAGCTAGCATGGGGACCTCGATTGTTAAGTTGGAGACACTGGAAACACAGAAGTGAAAGATTTGACGCTCAAACGTCAAAATAAGCTCGTATCACGGCCAATTTACAAGAACTATTTTTGCATACCTTCTAACGTACCTGCCTTCTGCTGCGAGTAGTACTATATGACCCTCCATGCCTTATAATCTACTGAAGACCAAATTATCTATTATGCAAATCCCTTAATGCATATGGAATCACACTGAAAAGGCATCCCAGCAGACATAGCTGTTCCTTTGCAGAAATAGTGTACATTACTCATAAAAGGGCAGTATGAAAAAAAAAAAAATCAAAGAACAATAACTTGGTATTTTAATGGCAGCTTAAATACTTGATGCTATAGATGTATTCAACAAAACATTCAGTTTGTTTTCACACGAATGCAGAAGATCCAGCGTTGCACAAAGGGTAGATACTAAGACAGGTTTACATGCACATAATTTTATTAATAGGATCTGTAGCTGATGGCATATACTGACCATACTGATGAAAGCTACCTTTGGAAGAAAACAAAACAAAAAAATAGAAAGACAGGGAGACACATAGTAGGGAAGGGATGAACTCTAAGTGACCATCTGGGAAGACAGTATTGCTGTCCCAAATGAGCATCCTCCTCTGGGCTCCCCTCCAGTGCAGCAGGTGGTGATGATAAAAGAGGATTTTCACCATGCCTTTCCGCTCCTGCTATGAACTTTTCCTCAGGACCCGTTCAAACTCCCTGCCGGGCCGCCTGGTTTCTGACACGAGCGGCTCTGGTTGGAGTACACTAGTCAAGAGCTCACACCACACACCAGTTGGTTGGTGAGCTTCGAGACACACGCATGCTTAGTTGCTTGCCAGGACAGCCGCTGTGCCACCACCACGCTCTGGTCCGGAGGTGCGAGGCTGTGAGAAGCACAGGGAAAACAGCTCCCAGGGGCTCTACAAAACCCAGCAGCTTTGGCAAGCGGCAGGCTGCCAGAGTGCAAATAGCAACCCTTTACACTACTAAGGTGCTGTGAAATACCAGGATGTTAATTACCATAGTGAACAGCCCACATTCCTCTGACTACTGGAAATATATAGAATTAAATTTAAATAAATTCATTGAAATAGCTATGTATTTAAAATTTTAAAATTAAAATCCACAGTTTAAGCTCAAAACTAAGTAAAATTCAGGTATAGAAAAATCTTCAGTTTCTTTCTTGAGTAGCAAGAAATCAGAATCCTTAAGGGCTATCAAAACCTCTGAGTGATAATTCTAGACAATTTAAGGCATCAAATCATTGTAAGCATCAATAACTCCAGAAAACCACCTTCCACAGTTAGAAATCTGGACGTTGACCAATGACATTACATTGTAATCAGCTGCACTTATGGAATTGCATGCCATATACTGGGATGAGGGGGGGGAGCAAAACCATAGCCTGCGCAGTTAATAGCAAAAGAGCTTTGATTAGCTAGTACACTTTTTGCATATGGCAAGTTGCAATTTGTGCCTCTGGAAGAGACAATTAAAGAAGTAATACTTTTAGATCTGAAAATTCAAGGACCCATGCTTATTTTCATCTGCTTTGCAAGCAAGAGTCACTCTCTAAGATACTGGTTTTCAACCTGAGGACTCCTGAAGGCCTTCCAAAGGAAGCTGCTCCATGAGGGTCATAACAATAAACTTGTTTTTCCTCGGGTACTTTTTACAGATCTTTTACAAGATATTCCAGACACCAAAAAAAACTACAGCTGAAAACCATTCCAAGCCCAGTTCCAGTGGGAATTCTGTCTCCAGAAGCTGGCCTGTCTTAGCTGTGACCAGCACTACAGGTCTTGTTGGCATCACATCCACAAACGCACTCCAGCCACTAACATCCGTCTACAGGCAGCACTCAAAGTTTGGAGTCACTCTCCAGGGATTATTTCATTCATATCCGTCAGAGATGAAGCACCAACAGATACACTGCCGAGTAGAAAAGCCAGGTGCTAAGCAGTAGCTGTTCCAATCTTGGTATCAGCTTATTTAGTCTAACCCAGCATTTTCATTTAACAAGGAAAAAATAAATTTAAAAAAATCTTTCTTGAGTTCTATTGTTCCATATACCTAAACACCAACAAAAGCCATTTGCAAGCACACTGAGACTAGCCTTTGTTCATGCTTTAGTTATGCAGACAGTATACACACACTAGCAAGAGCTACAAGGATTATTGCTCCTGGGATACTAACCACTCTACCAAAGCCTGCAAAGGGCATGAGGGAGAAGCTTGTTGCCTGGAAGAAAAAGGACCAGCCTATTTTAGTTGTTATACCTGTTATCAGACACAGCAGAAGTAACTTTCATATACAGCACTTTCATAGTGCACTTTCATATACAACAGGTGATGTTAAACATTTCCGATCAAATAAAAACAGTCACTCAAGAGGACCTTGGTAATTTATAGTGTGCTACAACAATATAATACAAAGTAGTCTCCGGGTATATAGAGGTAATATATTTATACCAGTGATACAGGAAAGCAATAGCTGTCACCACATTTAATAAGTCATACTCATATGTATGTACTAGAAGCACTTAAAGCTAGAAGTTGAGAAACATTTGTATACTATAGCAACCTTTGTACTAAAATTATTTAAAACATGGCACAGTGCTTCAGAGATTACTCACTTCTCTGCAAACACTTCATTCTACTCATGCAACAGAACTCCATAGTTGAAAGTTGATTAAAATCAACAAATCAATAGTCCTTTTAATGTAAATTTATGTAATTGAATTTCAGAAGGCTGGCATACAATTTTAGAGCTTAAAAAAAAAATCAAGCGATGCAGAGGACCTGCTCACAAGCAGTCTTTATGTATGACAAGAGATTAATGTAAAAGATGTTTCTCTAAAATATCCATACATGCCTTGTGATAAACAAAATTAAGTTTAACTTGTCAGCAGTTTCAAAGGTCACTGCAAAGAAGTTCTAGGTAAATCTATCATCATATACAGAACCACCCGAAGACAAATCCCCCACAAGCAAATCCTATTCTTCTGCAGATGTATAAATAGATGTAGCTATAAGCACCAACTGATACTGAATATCCCTATATGACAGGGCAATGAGATGCTGGAAAACAAATTGATGTTTCCAGGAAACTAAGATTGGAGAGTTATATAAAAGCCTACCTAAAGAAAGGCTGGTTAGACAGAAGTACCAAACACTTCACAATAACTTTAAGTACAAAAGGAAGGAATTATCTGATTCTTGAATAGCTTTATGAATTCTTTCAGATTGCATTGTCTAATATGTAGTTACGAAAAAGAATGTATTTTTTCTATATATATCAAGTGCAAAAGGACATCCTCAGAAATAAAGCCATTAGTCATAAAAAGCTTATAAACTTTTTGCTTTATAATACATATTAAAAGCTGTGAAACTGTTACTTAATATATAGAGGACAATCAGATATCCAAACAAAACCAAATGACAGTATCTTTTAAAATGTTTTACCCCATTCCTCCTGCTCATATCCTTTCCTCCTCCTCCCCTCCCTCCAAGAGACTAAGAACTGACACTGCAAACCTGCTTGAGAAAGGGAAAGCATTTTCAAATTTGAATGCTATATTGACACGCATTGAGTTGTTGCAACAAATACTGTTCCTTGTAAAGCAGTTTTAGCCATGTTATAGTTTACTTAAATGGAGTTACAGGATCAGTAATCAGTATGAGTAATTTTAACAAAGTGTATTTTACATGGTAGTAAAGATACCCATCTTTTCCTAAACAAAAATCTAATTATTTTAAGTGTTTGAATCATTTCTGCAGGGAAACCAGTTAAAAGCAGTTTGAGACTACTATGAAGTTCAAGTAATCAGTGCTGAGTCTTCTGTGACAGCTGACAACTCTTAGGTGAAACATGAGGAACATCAAAAGATAGTGGAATGATTTTAGCAGGTGTGGAATTCTTTTGTGCTTATCAAAATAACACAGTGCTCTTGCACCTTTAACTTCTTTCTGTAACCACAGATAAAGGTTTTCTATGCCTCACATTTATCCTTCACTGCCAAGAACAAGGGACACAAACTCCTAAGCTATTAGCTTTGACATCCTTTTCCTAAAGGGAAGTCTCATCTGTTTTTAGGCATCTACTGAACGAAGGCCTAAGAATCTGCTTCAGTAGAAGAAAGATCATGCCCTAATTAGATCCAGCAGCATCTATATTTGAAACTAACTGGCAATGTATGAGCACAGAGGAAAGAATCTGACAGTTACCCTTTTGACTTGTAGGTGATAGCCTGTGTTTCAGCTATGTTTATTAAGCTCTAACTATCTAGGTTTGAACAACCACCACCAAATCTGGCTGAGTTCCACAAGCCCATGTAATCTGCCTTGTCTTCCAACTGTTTTTTTAAAATCAACTGTGATTCATTAAAGTAACAGATCATTCAGCTGCAAAATATTTAGCCTGGTAGAGGGAACGGAACCAACTTCAAACAGATATTCTTTCTAAATACAGCAATTAGGTAAGGTGTAGCTACAGAAACTTAACATGTAATTGTCCTGCATACCCAGAAAGTTGAAAAGACAGTTTACACAGATCGTTGCCAACTTCTCAGTTTCAGGTGGTAATTCACAGAAATATTACGTTTTGTATTAATTTCCCTCATCTTTACTTCTTGCAGTCTTATATCTAGAGGAAACGTGAAGAATCAGACCAAATACAGTGTGCAAGGCCTTTATTCACAGTTGCAAAGTTGAAACAGGGTTTAAAATATCTGTAGATACTATTTAGATGGCTGAAACACAGGTTTGTGTTCAATCAAACTAACATAACTAGACTCAAGATACTAAAGTGCAGAGTGAGGGTATAAACATGTCAAGGTACCTTTTAAAGTACAGTTAGCATAAAAAGAAAGTGTTCAGAGAATGCTCTGTTGGTGGACATCATTAATGCCTTTTTGTAATGTTCAATACATAATATTTATTAAACCAAACGTTTGATACATATGCTTAGTTTGTTTCAATATTTATTGTATATTCAATGTTCAATAACAATATAGAACTTATTAGTCCTAACAGAAGTTTGTCAGTGTTAAGTAATAGGCCATTAAGGAATCAAGAGAGCTATTATTCACATTTTGCTCAGCGATGAAACCATCTGACCAAGGTTGCAATAGCTGAGCCAGACCTCTCTTTCCACTGCACCAAAATTTAACAGAAATGGAAATGTGAAGCCAACTATATTACCAGTAAATGTAAATTCCATGTAGCAATCCTTAGAGATTAAGAAAACACTTACTCTGCGATTTCCTCTTAGAGCAACCTGAGAGTCCTGGTGTGCTCTTCGATCTACTGTTCTTTCGCCACCATCTGTTATACTGAGAAATGGATCTCGTCCAAAAGAATCAGAAAAGCTCCTCATCATCTGCCGCATATATTCATGGTGTGCAGCAAAAGGATCACTGAAAAAGAGATATTTCACATAGAAAAGTTGTCAGGTTTTATTCCAAGCTACATAAAATGGCTCTGAAATTTTTAAAACTCAAATTTTTAACCCATTCCATAGGGTTCTTTATTCAAATTCTTTATTTTTATTGGACCCAACTGGGCAATCTCCTGTTCCTCACAAACTCTCACTTCTTTCACTTTTCTTCCCATGTCTCAGGTTGGTTGGGTGTTTAAGTTCTTTTCTCAGCTGCCTTACTGCTCTCCTATGCTCTTGGGTGTCCATATTGCTTTTTCTCTTTCTTTACCTTTTCAAAAAATATGCCATCCTTTGCAGCCATCTTTCACTTCAGCCTGTGTTTACTATCTGCCATGAACTATAAAACTGACCTACATTTTATTTATCACTACTTCTACCTCCAACCCCTAATATTAAAAGAATTTTTTTTCCCCTCTCCTTTTTTCTTCCAAAAAGCTTAGCATGGTACTACTCCCTGAACTCATTGTGTCCCTATAAATTTCCTTCCCTCACCCCTCAAATTTATTTTGCTGGCCGCTCCAATTCTACTTTTCATCATCCTTGACCCACATGCTCAAAAATGTATACTATCCTCTAAATTCAAGCCAGCTCCGTCTCCTTTACTCTAGTCACCCACTATTGCATCTTTGCCTTACCCTTCCTCCACAAATCATGTTCTTGCATCCCTTTTGTCTGCTTAGGAAGAAAGATTCTTACTGGCTTTTTGCTTTCCTGTTAGTTTTCCCCCCTCTTCCCTCCTCTTTCTAAACATTCAACCTCTGTTTCCAAAAAACTACAGAACTCCACCAGTAATCCCAAAGCTTGGCTTGCAGGAAAAACATTGCTCAAGTTGGTCTCCATTACTACTTTCTTAATTCTTTGCATTCTCTGATTTGGACAAGAACTTTTGGCCTCAGTTAGAAGTATATAGAAGAGCAAAATATGATTTCATCAGAAGCACAACATACAATCAGTACTGTTGCCTATGGTCCAAGGCTACAAATTATTACTTCATAGAAAAAAACATGCTTCATTTCCTCCCTTCATCTCCAGTCTAGCAAGTCTCCAGCAAATTCCCCTTTGCTATTCTGCCGAAAGCCACTTTATTAATATTAACAGTCATTTCCCAGGTATGTTTACTTAGACTTAATAGCACCTCATCTTCCCTCCTATCCATTTCCTGGCACTCCCCAGACACCTCACACCCTCATTCTCTCCAGGACACCACCACCTTTCCCATGACATCTCATGCCTCCATGAAGAAAAGCTTCAGGTTGTTCCTCTGACTTCTTCAATACTCATCACCTCTTGAAAGTCTCCTGAACAGCCTTCCTATTCTCCCCACCCCTTATCTCCAGTCCCATGAAAACTAGTTTCCACACCACGTGGCCACTTTGATATCTTTCCTTTGCACGCTCTCTGTGTGCCAAAGTTGCATTTAGAAGGAAAAAAAAAAAAGTGAAAAAGAAATAAGGTTACAAACACAATGCTGGATTAATTTTCAAACAAGAGTTTTTAACACAATATCCCTTTAAGCCATGCACATACTTAACTCACTCCAGTGCAAACAGACCTTTATATTTTTGCATTGTTATTAAGCAGACCCTAATCTACCGCACTCGCATGACTGCTAGCTTTAATTTCAGTCCTAATGCGATAAGCAGCTCGCACACAGCAAGTGTCCCCTCACTTTTCACAAGATGAGGAACAGATGGAAAAAGTCACTGCACAAGCCAAGAGGAGGGAAGCACACAAGCACTACCACCATATATGCATACTTCCATCAAACATATTTTGACACCACAAACTTCAGATAGGTTTGGTGATCAAAACACAAATAAATATGAACTGTATTCCATCAGTAACTTATGCATAACAAAATTTCTCCCCGGTCCCTTACAGTTCAAAAGAAGTAGGACACTCATAAAATAAGTTATCTGCAACACATCATAAGCAAAACAAGATTCCAAAGATTTAATATAGATAATAAAAATGGGTTGAATTTAGTGTGCATAACATGTTGTAATATATGTCATACATTTATAAATACAGCTTCTTACTATCAGAGATAGGGAAGTAAAATATATGCTGTGCACTGACCTATTTAGGAATAGAAATTAAGTCTCCCAATTCCCTAGGGATATTTTAGGGAGCCATTCATAAAAAGATCTGGTGTTGCCAAGCCTCAGAAGGAATACTACAATTTTGGTAGGGCAAAACCAATGGAAAGTCAACAGAGAATCTGTCTGGAAGGCAACACTTCCAAGGAATTAAACCTACCACCTTCTTGTTTCTGATAAATAAAACTCAAACCATAACTACAAAAGGAGTATGTCACCCTTACCAAAAAAAAAAAAACAAAAACAAAAAAAACGAAGTCAAAGTCTCTCCTTGTGACACTAAAGGATGCAGGACCTTAATTTCTTTGTTCAAATCACAGATTTCATAGGCCGGCAATAGGTGGAGGATACCCTAGTTTAACTAGGGTGTATTGATCACATCTGACTTAAAATCTGGGCTTTTTTTAGAGGGGGGAAAAAAGATACTTTTGATGAGACAGACATGATTTCTGCACACTTTGCATTATTATCCCATAAAAGTGACGGGGAAGAAGAAAAGGGGTTCTATAAGGGTTTTGCACACAGAATTTGTGCCCTTCACATATTAAGTACCATAAGTTATTTTCAAAATTAATTCCTAGAGACAAACAATTCATACATTTGTTGTTCCACTATTCTGCAGAAACGAAATTTTTTCTAATAAATAGTTAAACTGACCTTCACCTGACATTCAGATGTTTGCAGGGATCAATGAAGAGAACAAAAGTGTTCTGCTTCCAAGACTGTTACAGTCTCAAGTATGTCTACTGTATGGAGAAAAGCCATTAAAAAGGATGATGCTGCTAACACATATGCAAGCGAGGATTTTCACCAAGATGCATCTCACTTGGTAAGTTCTAGTATAATTCAGGCTTAAGCTCCAAAGTTTAAGGCTCTGTGTTCCAGCTGAAACCTTTCAGGGTGTTATAGTAGAAGTACAATGTTACTCCTTACTTCAGCGTATGTTTCTGGTCAGTTGAAAAAGAAAACAACAAAAAATATCAGTGTCCTAGAAAAATAAATTCAGTTTATTATTTTTGAAAACTGCTTCTTATGAGATACGCTTTTTTAATTAGGATGTTCTGTAAGCCTGAAGTTGCAGAATCACACTGGAGATAACACCTGGAACAATAAAACAAAAGCTGAGCATTGGTAAATTAAATAAACAGAGGCCAACTGCACTTGGCAGAGAAGATACAACTTCTGCACCTGCCCAGGCTATTAGGGATGAAACTCAGCTGGGCCTGGGCAGCATTTTGGCTGACTGACTGGTGCTCCCCTAGGACAGCTGCTCACAGATGGAGACAGCTCTTTAACCCAGGCACTATTTCCAGTTCAGCAGTCAAAATCTCTCCTTGTGAGGCAACAGAAGCCTATTAGTACACTGTTTCGGAAGCTAATCTTATCTGAATAAGCTCATTTCTTTAACTATATGCAAAACAGATTTTCAAGGACAGTGCCAAGAAAATGAATCTCAATATCAATCTCTCATCTATTTCACACACACTCCCTTCCTCTATCTTCTGCAATCTTTTTTTTCCTCCAATTTTAAACTGCATCAGCGGCTACAATAAAAATGAATAAATAAAATGAACAAATAAGAGGAGATCAACCAATATTTCAAAAGCACGCTACAAATTACTACAAACAATACTTAATTTCCATTACTATTTTAATTTCCTGCAGAGGATTTGCATAGCAAAGTGTTCTGCATAGTACATCCTGTGTATAACTGATGAGTTGTTATAATAGTGTGCATATTCCTAGAAACCAGGTGTACTAATCCATCTTGCACAACTTTAGAAACTAGCCCACCGCTAGGAATGTGCTGTTGCGGATAAGGAGTGGATTCTCCTTTAAGAGGTACAAAGGCAACCTCGGCTAGAATATCCCGTAACTAAGAGATACAGTCAACAAACCCACATCACAAGGACTGAGGTGTTACCCTTCCTTGTCCACCCACCAGCATTACCCCTTATCTTTGCTTGTAACTAAGCTCCACATAGTAGGTACCACTTCTTCAGAAAAACTAAAATCATTCAGGCTCCTCCAAGTTCTCTGGTCCCATTCTTACCCACTACAGATTACAGTTTCTGACAAAAGACATAAATTGGGGCCACACTAGATACCTCAGCAGTTTCGGCTATCCCAGCACTCTATGGGAGCATTTGCACAACACACTGCTTAGATTTAGGGTCCAGTGACAAATGAAGATTCCCACGGGAAATAAACTGATTTCAGAGTTGAATACGTGCTCTACCCCAAGCACTACCCTTCTGCTCATGGTATAGAGAACAAAACACCTCACATGTCTGCTGAGCTAGCGCATCAGCATTCGCTCAGGAAATCAGTAGAAGGAGACAGTTTCCCTTTACTGATCTCACACACACATTTGCAAAGTTTTAATGTAAGAACACCCGGTGTTACCTTTAGCGTATGCATTGACAGCGGGAGCTCTGAAACAGTCTACAGAAAAAATAAATACAGAAAAGCTAGAACATCCAGCACCTGTCCATTTTTTAAGAAAGTGAAGAAAAAACAAAATAAACAATGGAGGTGAAGACTTCTTCTCAGCCGATCTCACTATGAAATTATGATTAAGCTCTTTGCTGCGCTATGAGATAGTAGAAATTACCAGCACTACTTAAGAGGAGAGATAAGAGGCAAGACTCTGGTGTTTAAAGTCACTGGCAACACCTTAAACCCCTACACAGTTTTAGGGGACGCTCCGCGCGTTCGTTTGCTTCGGGTAACTAGAGGAGCACGGCTGCGACCCATGTCGGCGCTTAACCCCGCACAGACATGCGTCCTCCGAGGCGACAGGAGCCTCGAAGAACTTCAGGCGGCGGCCGGG
>NW_010550781.1:0-2596 GCF_000687285.1 Phaethon lepturus | reverse complement strand
GGCGCCTTCTGTTACTTTGCTCTGCCCGCTGCTGAGAGAAACACACCGAGGTCAAAGAAAGAAGATGACCTGAAGGCTCTTCCCCGCAGCGTGGGGGTCTCGGTGCCTAACAGGGGTTACGCCTGCAGGAAAAACGCTTCTGCCTCTGACGTCTGTACCGTGACCCTGAACAGCCAGTCCCGGGCGGGTTTGGTGCTTAGCTCGAGGACCGTTTGTAAAATGATCGACGACGCACGCAAATGGGCTCCCGTTTGTCTGACTGTGCACTGCAAATATCGCTGCGCTTTGCCAAACGGTTGTGAACACACTCGGACTGGGATGCCAGAGACAAAACGGCAAAGGCAAAGCGACGTGATCACCGGCTGTCGTCCAAGAAGGGCTGATCAATGCCTTGCGATTTGGGCTTAGCCTGCAGGACTGTTTCGGCAGAAGTGGGAAACGGATGCAAGCAACGACACCCACCCACTGCTGCTGCTCCCGGGATCAGCCCGCATCGCAGGGAGCTGCTGCACTGCTTTTAAGCTGAAAATCCTTTCCCACTCAGCTTCTGCAGCAACTCTAGTCCATAAAATTTGAATTCCCTCAATTTCCAAAAAAGGTTTAACCCGAGCTTGTTTCTGTAGGGTCTAAGTTAATAACAAATACACAACTGCAGGTTTTAGTAGCACAATCTCTAATTACTTTTACCAATCGGTGAAAGTAATTTGGTGGTTACTGTACGATTGTACCATGTCCCCAGACTGAAAATGCCTCAGGCATTTCATGCCTCTCTGAAAACTAGGTGTGAAAGGCTTGTACGAGGAAGGTAAGCGAGCTATTCCCATCCGAGCCCTCTCCCGAGGTCAGGTGGATGATGTTGGCCAGATTCTGCTCTCAGTTACTCTGGTGTGAATCTCAGTGGAGTTGCTCTGGATTTACACCGACGTAGCTGAGAAAAAAACCTGCCCTGTCAGTTTTCCTTCTTCGGTGACCATTCTTCTAAATCTTGGGCTCCATCTTAGATCCGCTGCTTCTTACAAGTTGCCTGACTTCACCACGATGCCAGCTGGCATCTCTCTGCTGATCTGCCAGGGCTTAGCTCAGAGGATTTCCAGGTGGCTTCACGGATACTTTTAGTTGTCAAAAAACAAAAAGCAGCTCAAGAGGTACCTCGCCTATTCTGAGTGCAGTCATTCGGCTAACAGGTCCAAATGCTCTGCCCATGCCCCAGAAAAAAACTCGGCAGCACCACAGAAATTGGAATTTAATGTTCTGCATTTAAAGCTGAGGGTTTTTTAATCTTTGGCACTCGTGAAAGGTTGTTTTTCACAAAAATGAGTGATAAAACCCTACAAGAAACGCTCATCCCCAAACTATCTGTGTGGCTTTTGCACACATCTGTTTCTTTCCTGTCCTCAAGAGATGTCTAAAATCTAATTAACCAATTAATTTGCAAATATATTCTAATTTATTCAAGGCAGATTTTCTTAGTGTTAAATTATCTGACAGTGAACCATACGCTGTACACAGGAACAGGACTTCATTAAAATACCAAAGGTTACACAAATGGAATAAAAATTATATTTGTACTACAGTCAGCACATACTTATATCCCCTAATGAGAAAATGTGTTTGTATTTCCCTATTTCTAATTTGTTTTTGCATGTTTGGTGTAAACCTGCGGTTCGTACATTTGCAACGCCAAACTACTACACCTAGTGTGGAAACATGAATATCCTGAGAGGCTTCTATGTCCGTTTAACTTGCAACAGAATTTCTATACACAAATAATCCACCATCGGCGCTGGTAAAACTCTTCTCTCAGCCCAAGCGATGCCACAGCTCATTTGTAGTTGAGAATTAATTGCACCCATGTCCGGGGCCAGCCCCGCACCTCCGGCCTCCCTCCGCAGGTAGCACCGCTGGCCGGGAAATCTCGAGCTGCAACGGACCGCACCCCGCAAGGCGAGCCTGAAGGGCAAAGCCGATGCCTTGTTCTCGACTGCTGCACTGAACGGCTTGCCTTTTTTTTTTTTTTCTCTTCCAAAACTCAGTACCTGTGTGGGTACGAAATAGGCCGGCTGGTTTCATTTCTGCTAGCTGTCGGCGAGGTTGTGCCACCCACCGTGGCATGGCATCAGTCACGGCTCCACGCGACCTTCTCGAACGCACGGGAGATGCGCTGCGCTGCCCAGCAAGCGCCGCCCAGCAGCAACCACCACCACCACAAACCCCCCTCCCTACGTACTAACTCTCCGGGCGTTTTATTATACAGCATTAGCACAAACAAAAATACTTTGTCTGTACAGACTGGGCACAGAATTACTTCTTGAAGACGGTAATACCAAACAGCTGTTTTCATTGCTTGAGAAGCAACTTAGTATTTTTATTACAGTTCATTACACTCCAGTTGGCACCACGGTCAATTAAGACCAAGTCACAGTTCTTCTAGGTGTTCGTTTCGCCTATACCGAAGGCGTTCTACCTGTATCTGTAATGCATTAAAAAATAAGGGACTGCCCCCATCACACAACGAGTCAGCGGCTGAGCTAGGAACGGCAGCCAGATCTCTCGGCGCCGCAAAGCCCGGGCTGTCGAGCTGCGCCTGAGCCTGTTT
>NW_010550780.1:0-1613 GCF_000687285.1 Phaethon lepturus | reverse complement strand
AAACGGGAAGGTCTGTCCCTTCCCCGCGGCTGCTGTGTCTCCGGACACGAGGCTGAGCCTGTCCGCTGGCATGACCCTGCTTCCACTCTTCTTCCCTTCCTTCTACATTTAGAAGAAGAAAAACAAACAAGCAAGCAAAGAGCAGGGAAGCTGGTGCGAAACCCAAAATGTACCAAACTGCCGACTTTTAGGTCATCTCTGATATCTCCAGCATATCTCTGTCCAGCCTGCATGCTCATCTGCGGTTATTTTTGCATTTCTCTTGTATTTCCTTTTTAATTTTTCCAGAAACCGAGGTGTGCGTACCAACCACAAAGAAACCTAGACTCAAAGAAACAACTGAGCCAGATTTTCACTTCCCTGTCAGGCGTGGAGAAGAGCAGATGTTCGAACACAGAGAAGCACCCCACACATGCCCTTTCCAGTACCCCATCTGGAAACCCCAGCCCCTGTGGTGCGTGCTGAGTCCTGCAAATGCTGATCTGAAAGGTTCCTATAATTTACCTCTCTGGGGATGTCAACAGAAGACCCACGGTCAGAAATAACTTAATGCTTCTCCTTCCATCGGCCACGTCTAACAGAGGACAAAGGAAATGTTCTTCTATATTCTGTTGCAGAGCGTCTAAGCTATAAAACGGGGCCAAACGGCCTCCCCCTGAGCACAAATAACAACAGGAGAAAGATCCATATGCAATCGAGTGTAGGATAAATGTGCTTAGCTGATCATTCGTTTCCCTAATATTTTTTTTATGAATAGGCTTAACTTATGGTAAGATGGGACTTTATGGTCCTGTAAGTCTTGCTCATGTCAAAACAAATGAACTAGCCATCCTATGGGGGAACTATCAATCCAATATATGTGTGTGTATGGGTGTGGGGAGTCAGACCTATTATACCTTTAAGAGCAAATTAGATGCTGTTCCTATGATTCATAATGCTATATATCTAATGGCATGACTCGTCATCTAGAAAATAAACGTTTCGAGCCAGTTTCTCATCTCATAAATTTCCCCTCTGGCACTGAAGGACATAAACTAAATGGGCTGACTCACAGGGAAACAATACGATTTGGATACTTTTAAATGAAAGATAAAATGGCCTTAGGGCACAGAGGGGCGTTGAGATGCCGGGGAGTGGTTGGCGAGCGCGGGACGGTGCGTCGGGGGCCGCTCCGCCATTGCCAGCAGGCAGGGCTGCTCCTGGGAAGACTTTCGCACTTCCAGAGCCTGTTGGGGTTTCCCAGCTCAGTAGCTTGGCGTGACCGCCATGGCGGTATCCGATGCGGAGATGTCGTGTTGGAGATGGTCGTCGTCTTGTATGTGCTGTCTCCTGGCAGGGAGGAGAGTGTTTGCTGCGTGTTTCCGAGCATGGCAGCAGGGAAGGACAGGAGATGTGGAGGTGCCCGCTCCGAGGCAGGAGGGCAAGGTTGTCCTTGGCCACCGCAGACCAGGGAGGTCCCCGTGCGTTCCCATCGGCAGCTCTCCCAAACGCTACAGCTGCCCACGGGATGGGTGTCGGCACCTTTGCTGTGTCCGTTGTCCGTTGCCGTTGGTCCTTCTGTGCCATTGGGCTCCTGGTTTAGGTGGCAGCCGCCATCCCCCTGGGTTTGTGCG
>NW_010550779.1:0-3428 GCF_000687285.1 Phaethon lepturus | reverse complement strand
TGGCCCGGGCGTCAGCGCAGCACGGAAGCCAAGGGGTAGAAGGCATAGAGGGGGTTGCGTGTGTCCTTTAAAAGCACCCCCAAGCGATGCTCGGCTGCAGTTCAAAGCCACGGTGCCCTGCATGCCTGTGCTTTGCTTTTCTCTTCAGGCTGTTCCCTGGGCTGGGACAGATCCTGCCCCACACAGTGCTCAGGGTCTCACCTTCCTACACTAAATACTAACTGAAAAAGCTGTCCCAGTAAAAAAGTCCCACACGGTGACACAACTTGTTCTAGGAAAACATTTCCCCTTTTTTTTTTCTGGCATGGCTTGAGGCAATTTCCTGAACGAATCAGTGATAACAGTAAAAGGCCGTTTCGCCACTTGGGGAGCGCTGGCCGCTGCGTTGGCTGGGAGCAGGACGCCCTTCGCCTTCCCAATGGCAGAGCTGTGGCCGTTCACCCTGCGAGCACAGCCCAAGCGGCAGGGCCAGCCTCAAAGAGCTGTTCGGAAAGTCCAGGGATGTCCCCGCTGCCTTGGTGACCTCCCTTCAAGTGTTCGCCCTACACAACGTGCCCCCACGCATCATGTGCACACTGGCGTTGCGTCTGCTGGTTTAATGTGTTTGATTTGTGGTTGCAACAAACCCTCATGGGGAAGAGGATGGCTCCCTCTCTTCTCTCTGCCATGTGCAGGGAAACGCGCTCTGCTCATTAAATGGATTTCTTGCTTTCCCGGGCTGTGTTCATCACGGCTCATCTGCCCTACTTTCCCCGGAGGAGTCTTTAGCCAGCTAAAGGATTAGTGGGTCTCCAGTATCATATGGAGCAAGGCTCAGACAGTGGGGAGGAAAACGATGGCTTTGGACTTACCTTTGCCAGCCTTGCAAGATGCTCAGTGCATGAATGGGGTCTGGGAAGGGGGGGATGGCAGGTCAGACCCTCCAGGTCTGAGTGCTGAGCTGCCTTTGACTTCCCCCAGACACCTGAACACCCTGGGCAGGCAGGAACGTGGTTTCTAAGGGGTCCCATTTCCCAAATATAAGTGCAAATAAATGTGTGGGAATATGGAAAGAGGCAGCACGCAAACTAACAGCTATTTATCAGCGGGGGTATCCAGCTCCTGCTCAGTGAAAATCATCCTTTTTATGAACCAGCCTCTGAAAATGGGGTGAGAAACAGAGCGTGCTGCGAACACATTGCAATCCCACTGCCCCGCTGGGAAGCCATCTAGGCATCCCCATTGCAGGCAATGGAAGCAGCTGGGAAGGAAAGCCAAAAATTCATAGAACCAGGATCTAGGGAAGATGCTAACTCCAACCAGCAATGGGTCGGGCCAGTTGCTCCTCTCTGGCAGACAGGGATTGCTGAAGAAGTGGGGAAGGAAATCTTTCTTTTCACCTTTTCTTTGCAGTTTTCATGCTCACATACAGCATGGGGCATTGGGCTTTTAACTCTTCCCATGCTGAAGGACGATTTAGCAACCAGAATCTGTGGGAGGGCATTATCACTTTCTCCCGCTGATGCTGTTCATATTCCTGCAGGACCACAGAAAACAGCTCTGTTGAGTAATGGCTAGAGCACGCCCAGGGGTGCTGAGCATTCAACCGATGAGTAGCATCAGGAGGAGCAAAGCTGGAACATGTTGGATGCAGAATCTCCTGGGAAGGGGAATTACCCCACTCCTCTGGGAAGGGGAGTTTCCCACACTTGGTAATGCTGCATCCAGTGAGTGGATGGCTGAAAGGAGGGAGAGAAGGGTGGCTCCCTGCTGGTCTTGCAAATGAGGCCTTAACTTCCCTCCTCGCTTTGTTTTGGTCAAAATGGGCACAGCAGAGGTAAAACGTCTTATTTTTGTTATCACAACTAGCTTAACTGGCTCTGAACTGAATATTGGTTGTGCATGGAGGGAATAAAAAAAAAACCCCAAAGCTATTTTTTATTGGTTTGGATGGAAATCGCTTTCTTCTTCCAAGGTCTGGGAATTGTTGCCATAAGTTTTAAAGAGTGATATACAATGGAGCTATCCTCCTCAGTTCGTCCAGCTCCGAAATCCCCTGGGGCAGAGTTTTAAGGTGAGCTGCAGGGAGTGAAGATGGTGACGTGGTGTTAGAGGCGAGGCTGCTGCCCCAGGGCGACATGGAGTGAAGCGTGAGCCCAGAGTCCCCGCATTCTTCACCCTCAGGAGTCCCCCAGGCTCGTGGTATATTTTGCATTGGAGAATCAGTGTCATGTTGCGAAAACCAGCCACATGTTGCTGATGAGGCACCGCATTTGCAGACCCTTTCTGGAAATCCCACAGGTATCCTCGAATTGGTCGCAGGCCATCAAGCTGCAGGGAGCCGCAGTCCTACAAGACTCAAATATTTTCTTAAACTATGCTGGGTCACACACCCTTAAAAGCAGACAGGCCTATGACATCTGCTTCTTTTTTTACATGATAAAAACTTGCTCGAAATGATAACTCAAGATGCTGCCTCTTGTCCTGGGTGCCTCAGCCCCTGTGGTGCCCCAGGGCATAGCTGCCTGTCTGGAATGCTTAAGCCAGGAGATCTCTTTTCCACCTTCTTACTGGGGTCTGGTCCTCTGGGTGTCTGGCTCCCTTTAAGGAGCCACCCTAAAATGCTCTGCTTGGGACCTGTCCCTGGTAAGGGTGTGCAGGTGCTTGCAAAGCTGTGCCAGACACGTCCATGGGAAACTTGATTTGTGCTTGATGCTGCTGAGCTCCAGCAGAAGAGCTGAAGTTACTGGGAGGACCGGAGAGTCCTGATGGCCCAGTGTGTCTGCCAGGCACCCTGAGGCATTTGGAGCATTTGAAAGTGTGACTCTTGCTGGTGCTGGTGAGGCCAGGGGCTGGGGGTCAGGCTGGGGGGTGCCTGGGGAGTGTTGGTGGGTGAAGAGCCACAGAGAACTCATCTCTTTTTATTAATTTGCTGTTTCTTGGCTTTGCACCAGGTTTCAGATTCATTTGGGGATTTACTTTCTGTGTTTTGTTGTGGTGCTCTGCGAAAGCCGTGCTGGCAGCGGGGGGCTTGGGGGGGTGGCTCTGTCCAGCATCTTGGTGCCACCAGTGCAGGGGCCTCAGCCTGTCCACCCGAGCTGGTGCAGCTCTGAGTACGCACAAACACCCTCCCTTTTCTCCAATCTTTGCAAAGAGTAATTTGGACTCGCTGTTGTATAAAAAAGGGCCCAGGGTCCCACTGTCGGATCTCCCAACAGTTGCTTTTGCCATTCAGATGCAGGCTAGATTTGGAGGGGCCTCTGTACAGCGGGTTGGGGCTCTCCTTGATTTCTGGGGCCACCAAACATGGCTGGGTTCGGATGTTGGTACCTGATGTGCACTATCTTCTTGATCTAACGATGCTTTGAGGGAACCCCGGGTCCAAAGCAGCTGCGGTTCAACCCGCTTCTGCTGATGAGTCCGAGCTCCGCACTGAGGTATGTGCCAGC
>NW_010550778.1:0-2266 GCF_000687285.1 Phaethon lepturus | reverse complement strand
ATTCTGTGATTCTGTGATTCTGTAAATAATTTACTCTAAACTCCTGTCTATCACAAGCCACCAAATGTCTCTCAGCTACCCAGTCCTTCACAAGAATTCAGCCTCAGTCCTTCACATATTAACTAAAACCGTAGGACTAGCAGGGTTCCTCTTTGCTACGTGTGTTGATTCACAGACACTTTCATATCTACACAGGGTAGAAGCTGTTTGCTTGCTCATGTTGACAATAGAAACGAGGGACTGTGAATGGATTTACTTACAGGGTTGGGCCATGGCAATGGGCTCTTTAAATAGCTGTGTGACTTTTGTCTGTGTATCTGGATTTGATTATTAAGCACTTTTTTAATGATCAGCAACAAAGTAAATAGGTTTATTGCACTTGAAGAGGCCTCTCTTCTCAAGTGACAGACTATTGCACCTACTTAAATTATTGTGAGTGGAATGAAAAATAATACTATTAAAAGGCCAGGGCTTTTCATTGATCTGAATGTTCCTCTTTTAACAACTTTGGCAGCATCAAGGAGCCTTAAAGTCAGAGTAAATTATATTGGTATGTTCTAGTTTAAACATAAGTTTAAATGTGATTTTAAGCCAACTTTAAGGCCAGCTGTTTGTAAAGGGGGCCTTAATGGAACTGGGAATTATGCCCAGAGCAAACACATTGCTTATTTGGCAGTGATTAGCAATGTGTTAACAATTTAGTGTTCTAAATACAGGGTAACTAATTACTAAGATACTTTAATACACCTTCAGATACAGCAGTAGCAGGTTTAGAAATGTACTTCAATACAATTTGATTCTGCTAGCAAGGAAGCTGTAGAAGACGACAAAGGGGCTTTTCAGAGGTATCCTGATGGATAGCTCATAGGCTGTGGGCTTGCAATTCTTGGAGATGCACTTCCCCACAAAGCCTTTGGTTGGAGCATTTTCTTCATGGAGAGATGGAGGAAAGCCTTTTGTTTGAGACATCTGAAACTAAAGAGGACAAAACACTGGGGAATATATAGTACAGTACAAAGTAGCCATGAATGGATGGATGTGCCTCAGTAATTTCTAGACCTTGACTCCTTGTCTGAACTTTGTAGGATTACACACTCATTCTTTTCAGCCCTCACATCTTGTCACCAGCAAGGGCTTCTGGACCTCATGTGCAAGGCCATGATCTGGCTGATGTTGACAGCCTGTGAATAACCCCATTTGTTTCTGTGCCTGAGCTACTGTGCCCTTCTTGACCCCCATGTGCAACTCAGGTTTTCTGTGCAGCGATCTTGGTAGAAAATGCGCATCTTTGCTTTGTCACCGGGCTGGTTTGCACCCTTCCTGCACCACAAGCATGGCTGGTGTATTCAATGCCATCCCGAGTTTGTTCTGCAGGGACTGGAGAGTACAGAAGGCAATGAACCTCTGCCCTCTGTGGGTTTTGCTGTGACCTAAGGTACACCAGCATTCCATTGTCTCAGTAACGGTGACCTGAACGTGTCTACTGGAGTAACATCACTGCATTACACGAAATCTCTTTCCTACCTTGATTTACCTTGATCAGATTTTTTTTATCTGATTAGCAGATTTTGAATGAATTTGCAGGGTTTTTTTTCTTGTTTGCCAAGGAAATGGACATCAGGAAATGAAGACTTGGCAGTGTCCTCCCCTTATTGTTTCACATATTCTCACTCCTCTCTCCAGCTGTAATTGCTGCCTGCCATTTTTTTTACGCCCTTCTTAACTCTATTCCCCCAGAGGCGCTGCCACCATCGCTGATGGGCTCGGCCTTGGCCAGCGGTGGGTCCATCTTGGAGCCGGCTGGCACTGGCTCTGTTGGACATGGGGGAAGCTTCTAGCAGCTTCTCACAGAAGCCACCCCTGCAGCTCCTCCACTACCAAAACCTCACCACGCAAACCCAATACACACTAACTTTATGAAGCTTCGTTTACACTTATCCAACTTATAGGTGCCACAGTGACTCCATGTAGAACAGAAGTATGTGCCAAAAGGCATAGGTGGAAAATCATTGAAGAAATATTCCAATTGTTTGACTGTGTGCGCCAGGGCAACATCATAGGAACTACATTATGAGACCTGGAAGAGCCCATCACAGGCAATAGACAGACCTAAGAGTCTCATGACCACTTTAGGATTCCCAGAGAGCATTTCTGCTTGTGTGGTAGTTTGGACACTGTGAATGATGGATAAGGGTGTTTGTCAGAGTGCTTTCATGCATTTCCATGCATGTCCCATTCAGGGACAAAATCAGAAAGGCAAAAGCCC
>NW_010550777.1:0-1041 GCF_000687285.1 Phaethon lepturus | reverse complement strand
CAGCCCGCAGCGGCACGGCGCTGGAGTTACTGCCCTCGAGCAGTTTCCGCTCTGGTTTTCAGTGAGGAGGGAGGTGTAGGGGACAGGGCTGTATTTTGAGGGGATGCTGAGAAAGCCGTTCCCCTCCTGTAGCACGTTGCCTAGGCGTTCCTATTATGGAAGTTAAGTGAGAAACTCCGCAGCTTGAACTGATTTGGTAGAGAAAGAGAGAGAAAGGGGCAGGGGGAGGGCGAGAGGAAAGCAAAATAGTCAAACCAAGCCAATGATTTTCCTGCAAAGTGCCGGGAAGTTTGTGGAGCACTTTTTAGGAATCAGGTCCTTTCTCAGAGTCTCTCCTTGTCTTCCGAAGAAAGAGCTTGCTTTTGGATTGCCATGGATCCTAGAGAGAGTCTTAGACACACTTGAATAATTCCTCTGCTTGGGCTGAATTGGTGGGAATTTAGGAAGGAGCGTGTGTGCAAAGCAGAAGCCTTCGGAGCTCGCTCGCTGCTCTAATCTGTATGGATCTAAAAGCGGCACATTCAAGACCTTTCCATCTGCAGCTTTTGATTTCAAGATTTCCCTTTCCACTTTAAGTAGCTGCTAAGAAACTGAAAACTTTTGGACCTACCTCTTACTGGCTTTGGATACTTTTTTGGGGATCTCTGTGGAATTGGTCTCACAAGCGATCGGGATTGCTTTTAATATGTCAAAATGGGTCTGCTGACGCCACTCCTGCTCTTTGGATTTGCATTTTTTCAAGTCTATGGTAAGTTCGCTTATTTTACATATGCCATTTCTGTGCAGAATTCCCCTTCATCTGAATCTGATTTGGGACAGCACATGGACAGCATTATAAGCTTTAACGTTACACAGCCTTAAGTTTGTTTCTGGTATAAAAATGGCATTTCGGGGGCGGGGGGGGAAAGAGGGAGAATATATGTTTCCAATAAGCAGTCCTCCCCGTCTGCTAACTTAATGGAAAAGCAGCTTATGAATGGAAGAATGTCAGCTTAAGGTAGCGAGGAAAGAGTAAAAAATTACGGTGCTAAATCTTTTATT
>NW_010550776.1:617-3916 GCF_000687285.1 Phaethon lepturus | reverse complement strand
GGACGGAGCGTGCCCCCGGCTGTCAGGCAGCGCTGCGAACCTTGCGGTGGACTTTCCTCCGGGACGGCACGTTGGCCGGCAGAATCCCCAAACTTTTCTGAACTTGTTTGGTTTATCTTGATTAATAAGCTCATGTATTCGTAAAGCTGAGGCCTGCCATTAAGGAGGCGATAAGCCATAATTTGTAATAAAAGAGCTACCTTTTCCGATTGTCTTCAGCTGAAGCTGGGAGTCCCTGTAATGATTTATTGCCTTACTGCCAGGCTCTTGATAAGTGGACACCAAATGGCTCCTCATTACTCAAAAGCTCCCCTGATTTCTTGAACCGAAGTCCTTTCCAAGCTCCACTTAGTCCACTTTCCTTCTGAAGAAAATGAATCAAGGCCCTTCTCTCAGTAGCCTATAAACTATTTTAGCATAAAAAATATCATAAATGAGAAAGGAGAAAATCTTGTTTGCTAAAGGGCTGCTGGATGAACTGCCTCTTGCCCTTTTGATAGCATCTTTGAAATGGAAATGGCCAGCTGCCTGACCTTCTGTTCAATGACCCTTTTTGTACAAAGTCAAATTGCAGTGGCTTCACAGCAGCAATTCACCTATGGACATAAACTAGATTTCAGGGGGGTGTGGAAGAGGAGGCTTCTATCTGCAGTTTCTTTAGAATATTTCTTCCATGTTAGTATTTCCTACATATACATCAAGAATCAAGCTTATAAAACAGATTACTGTTCACAAAAGGTATTTAGAATTTTACTTCAATAGCTTACATCTCTCTACTTTTTTACATTATGGATGTAACAAGCCTTCTTTAAAAAACATTAATCAAAAAGATTTAGTATGTGAATAGTGCTACATGCAATTTTGAAAAAAATTCTATAATCAGTTATTGGATTGTGGCATTAATTATTTAACTCATTTTATTAGAACTCAAGGAAAAAATATAATTCTAAGCAGGATGAAAGATCAGCAAAAACAAAAGAACAGAAGAAATACCGTATTTTTAAATGTGTTGAGACTTAGGCACCCAAATTTTGAAATTGGCTGCCCATGTGAGATGTCCGAGGACTGTGAAAACCAGCTTCCCCGTCCAATATATGCCTTTGCAGCTTAGTTTACCCCGTGGTACAATTGCTTTTTAAGAGCAGCCATTCTTTGTTAAATGTATTTGCCGAATTCAAGCCCATTCTTCCAGCTGGGGGTAAATCACTCGTGCAGTTGAGATGCTGTCCAAGGAGGTTTCTCAGATATTCATAGAAACATCAGACTCAGGGTGCTTGCTGGCAGGAGCCAGGACTGGCGTGGGGAAGCCAGTCCTTTGCCTCGCACCACTGTCACAGCGACTCATCCTTTATTTTTTGGCTCCACGTCTGCCTCTCTGCCAACTGCCAAACATCATCTGGGTAAAAAGAAAAGAGGGGGACGTGTTTTTTTAAGCGGCGCATTTAGCAGTATTTAAACTTTGTCTAAAATTATGCCTGGATCATGTAAGCGTAAGCAATCACTCATAGCTGTCAAAAAACTTAGACCCTTAAGGTAGCTAGTACATTTTCTGATTAAAGAGCGGCCCTGATTGTTGTTTTACAGCTAACAGCTGTTATGTTAAAGCTAAAATCTGAGTGTCAATTAATTCTGTAGCAGATCAGCGGAGAAAGACAACTGTGCGCAAGCATATGGTCATTGCAGGAGTAAGGCTGCTGAAAGCTGAGGGTGTTTGAGGATTTCAGCCTGTCGCTCTTCACTTATAATATTGTAAATGAGGCTAAAACAGTTTAATTCGTGTAACTGGCAGTCAGTAATTGAGGGAGAGGGGAGGGCTGGCAGCACTGGCAGGTTCTCCCGCGGTTGCTTGATGCACAGAGGATTGTGCCCAGTGGCAAGTTGCCCAGTCTTGTAGCACACACAAAAACAGTTCATAATTACACCATAATTCAATCTGAAGTCTTGTTTCCAATAAATCCCTCATGAAATTAGTATTCTACCCAGCGGCAGCCCAGGCAGCCGCCAGCCCTGCCACCCCAGGACGCGGCATGGAAGGGACCCCGCAGCCAGGGTGAGTGCCCATCACTCTTGACGAGACCGTGCTGGTGGCCAAGGGAAAGGCCACCAGTCGGGACCCCGACATGTGCCATTGTGTCCTGTCCTCCTGCTCTTTGGCAGTGGGTAGACATGGCTTTCCTGTTTGGGATACACTAATGGCTTGGAAATTTTCTGGTTGATTGGTTAAATGCAACTTTAAAGGAGAAGGAAAAAAACACGCAAAATGAGTAGAGAGAGTAGGAGTAAGAGATGACTCTTCTTCTGTTCCTGCTGGCAGGTCAAGCCAGGAGAAGTTTCAAGACATATTCAGTGTGGAGAAGAGGAGGCTGAGGGGAGACCTCATCGCTCTCTACAACTACCTGGAAGGGGGTTGTGGTGAGGTGGGTGTTGGTCTCTTCTCCCAAGTAACCAGCGATAAGACGAGAGGAAATGGCCTCAAGTTGTGCCAGGGATGTTTAGATTGGATATTAGGAAAAATTTCTTCACCGAGAGAGTGGTCAAGCATTGGAACAGGCTGCCCAGGGAGGTGGTGGAGTCACCATCACCGGTAGTGTTCAAAAAACGTGTGGATGTGGCACTTCAGGACATGGTTTAGGGGGTATGGTGGCATTGGGTTAATGGTTGGACTTGATGATCTCGAAGGTCCCTTCCAACCTTAATGACTCTGTGATTCTGTGATATTCTTGGTCCCTCAAGTTCAAAGGAGCATCTGTGCATTTGCTTAAGTTTTAAGCACATGCTTATGTCCATTTCTACATGGCAGCACTCTCAAATCACGTGGAAACTCCATCAAATCCAACAAAATTAATTGTAGCAGCTGTCAAAGGTTGGATCCAAAAAGAGGTTTAGGTGAAATTCAGGTTCCTGAAACACCATCCTCAGAATTACCACCTCTTGTATTTTGATTTCTGAGGTGCTCAAACTTTGTCTTCAAAATTAAAGTTTGAGTGGCCACAGCTCCATGCTGCCAGAAGCTCCTCCAGCATGACCAGTGTCAGCAGGTCAGCACCTCTCGGGGACCAAGAAGAGGATGTTCTTCCACCTGCTGTGCTTTCCTCCATACCCTTCCATCCTTGCCTGTGCTGTCTGGTCTCTCCTTTCTTTTCACACAGCTGGGGGAAGAGGTGCTGCCTCCCTTTTCCAGAGAAACCCTGTGGTTAAGGTGGAGGGAGACTTGGGTTTCTCCTCTTCTGCCTGAGAGGCTTGTGTACAGCGGTGTCATGGCTACTGAACTGTACTCTTCTAGGGGAAAAGCACATGGA
>NW_010550776.1:0-558 GCF_000687285.1 Phaethon lepturus | reverse complement strand
GCGAGACCAGCCACGAGCACGAGCATCTCGCTGAGAGAGTAAGGCACTCACCTGGGAGGCAGGATGGGCCCCGCTGGCCGTGCACTTCATTCAAGGACTGATGTAATTAAAAAAGACACAAGGAAATAGTCATCTGATGTTTCTTCTTGTATAAAAGCATCTGAAATACTACAGACAGAGAAGGAAATGTCTTTTCAAGTCCTATATGTGAAGGACTCTAAAATGGCCAAGAAGTATTTCACAGATGTTTAGAGGAAAATAAAAATCCCTCTCTGAGCAGAGAACAAGGATGAAATATTTAGACCAAAGGTTAGTGTCCTCCCATATATATAAACCTCCTGGGTCACCGGCTGTTAAGATAAAAACGTTTCCTCTGTAGTGGAGCCCCATGAAGCTGTAGCACTGCTGCATTTACAGGAGAAAGAGCAAAAGGGAGCAGACATGTTCCTGAACGGAGTCAAAACACAGACTCAGAGATACCTGGAGGGCAGAGCGTGACCCCAGGCTCAGGTGCATGTGCACGGCGTGGCGGTGGCCCGGGGCGGGGTGGCCCGGGGC
>NW_010550775.1:0-543 GCF_000687285.1 Phaethon lepturus | reverse complement strand
GGGCATCACTTGTTCTGGTACATTCTTTTGTCCATTATTGCTGTTATCATTGTTGTTTCCTTCTCTCTTGCTGTCCTATTAAACTGTTTTTATCTCAACCCATGAGTTTCTCCCAATTCTCTCCCCTGTCCCACTGGGGGAGAGAGACTGAGTGAGCAGCTGTGTGGTGCTTAGTTGCCGGCTGTGGCTAAACCATGCCAGACCCTTATGAGAGAATTTTCAGGACTTTTGCAGTTACATATAAAATTAACTTCTTTTGAAGATTTGAGTGCTTTCAGCCCTCCTGTGGACCCCTTCTCCTTTGCCTATAACCAAAGGGACAGAAAAGAAAGGACCAAACATTCTTGTTTGGATCTGGAAGATCTCTCTGTGGTTCTGTTTTTTTATCCATTTGTGGTAACCTTCATGGTTCACTTGTGAGTAAAACTCACATTGGTAGGTTTCTGTTGTGGAATGCTGCAGTATTCTTTCTGGAAATAAAATCATTACTTTAAAAAAAATCCATCATTGTAATGTTGTAACCAAGGTGATGGGGAAATTAAA
>NW_010550774.1:0-10616 GCF_000687285.1 Phaethon lepturus | reverse complement strand
GGGGGCAGCCGCGCCGCCTCTCGCCGCCCAGCCCGCACCGCGCCAGCGGGGGACGGTGCCTCCTGCAAGGCGCTTGCCCAGCTCAGAGCAACCAAAAAGGGGGAAGAAGTGAAAACGAAGAGCTTTTAAACACCACCACGCTGCATTCAATTCTTCCCCGGGATAAGACACATGCATTTTTAAAAACTGAGAAAAATGAAATGGACTAAAGGAAGACGTGTCCTGCCTCTGCATGCCGTCCTTAGCACGCTGCTTCTCATCGCATCGTTAACGTACTGCAAGCTGCACAAACGTCGCTCAAACGGATCGAGCGAGTTGAATTCCTGTCAGCCAGTCTCACAGGCAGTTCAGTTCTTCCAACTGCCTTAACCTTCGATGTAAAAGTAATAATAGTTTAATTGCTATGACACATTTCGCCTACAGATATTAATGGGTTTGCAATACCCAAGTGAAGGAGATTGACACCTCACTGTCATTTTACCAATGGGAAGAGGAGAGCACGTGGGTCAGACTTCTCAGGAGTGTATGTTACGATGATCTAGTCTGACCTGAGGTATAAATCAGAACAGGACTTCCCTGAATTAATCACTTTTTGAATTTTAGGAAACGCATTCATTTTTTTCTAGTGATACAAAATACATGATAGCCCTTGGTACGTTTTTCTACTGATTAATTATTCTCATTTAAGAAAAAAAGTATTATCTTCTTGTCTACACTGGTCCTTTTTCAACAGTGGATGTTCTTCATATCTTTGTCAGGTAGACTGTAAGGCTCCATTATTATATTTCTGTTCTTTGCACAGATAGCTGGAGACCATGATCAAACCGCTCTGTAACCTTCTCTGACAAATTAAATAAATAAAAGGGTCTATTTCATCTTAAGTATCTTTTCCAATCCTTTCACCAATGTCACAGTTCACCCTGGCTGCCTTTATCACTTCTTTAATTTTCTTCTTGAAGTACGGATGCAATTCTTCCGCGGGGTTTTCCCCAGTGCCAGGTACAGAGATGCTGGGCTTACTCAAGGGTCCCATTTTCACAAAACCCCCAAAATCACAAGTTTTGGCTGCTGCATTTTGCTGGGGGAGACGTTCAGCTGCTCAGCAGCCTTGACCCACAGGACTTTCCCAGTCTGTATTTTCCAGCAAAGCCTGCAATCTGCACCGCTGGCCTCTTTAATCCGGAGTACACATGCACATGCACCGCATTCGCTGGTACCGAGCTCCCCTAGGTACTCCAGATCAAGCCGTGACATGTTTTCTTCGTAAATTCCTGCTCTCAAAATAACGTGTATCTGTGCTTGTGTTATCAATGAGCTTTGGCAATGCTTTGTTTTCTTTCAGGTCATGGGTCAAAATACTTGAAAAATATTTTATCTGATGCAGACCCACAACCACGGAGGCATCCCTTTGGCCTTTTCAAACCTTGGCACACAAGCAGCTCCCCTCCAGTCTTCCACGATTTCCCACTATTTCAACAATTATTAAAAAAAGGAACATTTATAATTTAGACACTTGTTCAACCTGTTCTTTTAAAGTTCTTAAATACAATCGATTTAGACAAGCTAATTTGAAATTAGACATTTCAAGATGTTTACTTTAGGTGGCACTTTTAGAATTTCTGGTCTAGCATTTAACTCTTAGTGAAGCTCCCTTGATGCCATGCTATGCTCTGGGTACATCACCCACCTTCCCCTCAGATCACACGGAATATCTGCATATCCACAGCATGTATTTACTAAATTTTAGTATTTACTAAAATGCTACCGTATATAGCTGTACAGCCCAGCAAAACGCAGATCTGCGCCAAATACTGGAGCTGCCGGGCCACAACCCACCTCCTGAAACGGGACATGGGTCCAGGCTGATTAATCCTGCTGCGAGCCCCAGCTTGGGCAGGAGACTGAGCCAGGAACAGCGTACTGGCCCCGCGGCCCTTGCCAGACACGGCAGCTCACTCGGGTCCCGTACGACCGAAATGGTGCTTCGGTAACACCGAGCCCCGCAGTTCAAGGTGTTCTCCAGCCTGCAGAAGAAATCTGCTGTCCCACTGCAAAACGGTGGCTTTTTGGAAGGAAGCGTAGCTTTAGCAAAGTCCCTAATTATCATTTGCATTTCCTTCTATCTGATAGGCCTCTGAAATTTCTTTAAGTTCATGAATTTGAAGCATTTTAAGCATCAAGAGGGTACTCTGTATCTGTGGGCTTTACTGCCCACATAGAGCTTTCAGAGCTAATGTATTTTTAAGTGAGGGAAGGCATCAGCTCCTCGTTGGCCTTGGATGGGTGCGGGATCAAGAACTTCACTGTGACCTCTCAAGTGCCTCAGAAGAAGCAGCAGAAGTAGTGATATCCTCCGATGGTCTTTTGTGAACTATCAAAAGCCGAGCGCAGGGCCAGCGAGGGGCTTCCTAAATCTGCTCCTCCTCCTCCGCAGGGGCGAGCTCGTGCTGGGAGCAGTACGGGTGGGCACCTCCCTTCTCCCGCTCCCCAATCTCGGCACAGCCCGGAGGGAACACGGCAGAGGAGAGACCAAAGCATTCCTCCAGGGATGTCCAGTTTCCTCTCCATCCTTCCTTTGGAGCCCTTCACAGAATCACAGCCCGTGCCCCGGGATAGCAAGCTAACGACCGGCGCTCGGCACAAAGCTTTGTGCCGAAATCAATAGATTATTTCTTGCCAAATTCAGTTCAGGTATATACGTGTACACAAGCGTGTACGAATTTTTACAGATGAAACCATTCTTAAAACATACGCGTGTGTACATACACACACACGTACGTATTTCCCCCAGCTCACAGTCTTATTTATATTCTAGATAATATTTACGCGAAACCAAAAGTGACTCCTCAAAAATACAGCTGCTCATTTCATTATCACTGCTGCCCAATATTTTCCTGACGGTTATCTGACTTATCAGTGTTCTCCTATGTGACCTACCTCAATATGCTGTAGGACAGATATCAATATACAGCATAATATGTTGTGTCACACAGTTTTCGTGCTTCTAACAATCACAGTCTAGCATCTCTAAAATGTTTTCAAGTTTTATCTCACTGTCCTTGGCTGTTTTGACCCCTTATTTCCTCCTAATATAATCTCTGCAATTTTCAGCATATAATTGCATCAGAAAATAGTATTAGTTAATTACAGCTTATCGCATTTGCAACTTGGCCTTTTATTGTGACTCCAAAAGCTCTCAGTGAACCAAGGAGCTACGGGAAGTCCTTGTATTTACCAGCTAAACTAAGCTTTGTCCCCACACGTAAAGCCAGATTGCAGCTGACTCTGCTTCTACAGGTGAGGTGCCAGAAGTTCAAGTTAACTCGAGCAGAATGGGACATCCTGCAACCTTGAGATGTCCTCAGAGCAGGTGCTGGTTCAACAGCGGGTGGTGGGTCTTCACGGAGGTCATCCATTGCACCACAGAACGGGTAACAGCGTGTGAACAGGCATGAGCACACGCATCTTACACACCCAGGGCAGCCTCTTCACCTCTGCCAGGCAGGTTCTAACCCACTCGTAGTGCTTCATGTCGATTAATGTCGCTGGAGTAACTCATCTGATTAAGGTTAAGCAAGCGTTTTGCTGAATTAGGGTCACATTGCTGAATTTCAGTCCATATCAGCAACTCTTCCTTGAATTACTAAATCAATGCTCGATCATGCTAGTGAGGATGCTGGGCTGCTGGCAGTGCTGCCTCTCTTTAATTAAAAATTAAAAAAGAAGCTCTCACCATAACTGCTGATGATTAAAATACCTGCAGCAGCTTTTTTCCCCACAAAGGGCAGCATTAACTTTAAAATCCTGAATGAATATCAGCAGGAGGAATTACACTTGTCCACATATCTATCTCAATCCTTCAGATACAATATTTACAAGCGTTGGTGCACACTGCAATACCATTTTTACAGCTCTTGTATTCTCAGTTTACAGAAGAAATAAAAGCTATAATCTATAACCCTAAGGTCTTACCAGTGTGATCCCAAACCTGCAGGCTCTGATTGTATTACTAGGATTAGTGTTTACTGCTTTAAGTAATGCTCTTGACCCCTGCTTAATAATAGATATTTCCCCTCCTCTGTTCAAACAGCCCACTAATTCACGGACCGTGGGTAAAATTCACCTTCGCACACAAAGCACTACCATTTCCTTGAGGATTTGTACAGAATCCAAGATGGACACGCTCTCTGCTAAGCAGTGGATTTCATCCGAAGAGCACACTTTTGAAGAATCTATTAATTATTTTCACAAGAAAAGACTACCTTTAAAGCAGGACTGGAAGAGGTACTGGGTTCCTTCTCCCATCTGCCATGTGATTCCTCACAGAATCACTAAGGTTGGAAAAGACCTTCAAGATCGTCAAGCTCAACCATCAACCCAACACCACCATGCCCACTAACCATGTCCTGAAGTGCCACATCTACATGTTTTTTTGAACACCTCCAGTGATGGTGACTCCACCACCTCCCTGGGCAGCCTGTGCCAATGCCTGACCACTCTCTCAGTAAAGAAATTCTTCCTAACATCCAATCTAAACCTCCCCTGGCGCAACTTGAAGCCATTTCCTCTTGTCCTATCACTGGTTACTTGGGAGAAGAGGCCAACACCCACCTCACCACAACCCCCTTTCAGGTAGCTGTAGAGAGCGATGAGGGTCCCCCCCAGCGTCCTCTTCTCCAGACTGAACACCCCCAGCTCCCTCAGCCGCTCCTCATCAGACTTGTGCTCCAGACCCCTCCCCAGCTCCGTTGCCCTTCTCTGGACACGCTCCAGCACCTCAATGTCCTTCTTGTAGTGAGGGGCCCAACACTGAACACAGGATTCGAGGTGCAACCTCATCAGTGCCGAGTCCAGGGACACGATCCCTGCCCTGCTCCTGCTGGCCACAGCATTGCTGGTACAGGCCAGGATGCTGTTGGTCTTCTTGGCCACCTGGGCACACTGCTGGCTCATGTTCAGCCGGCTGACAACCAGCACCTCCAGGTCCTTTTCCGCCGGGCTGCTCTCCAGCCACTCCTCCCCGAGCCTGGAGCGCTGCGTGGGGTTGTTGTGGCCGAAGTGCAGGACCCGACACTTGGCCGTGTTGAACCTCACACAGTTGGCCTCTGCCCATCGATCCAGCCTGTCCAGATCCCTCTGCGGAGCCCTCCTACCCTCCAGCAGATCAACACTCCCACCCAACTTGGTGTCATCTGCAATATACCTTAATTTATGCACAAGACAAAATTTTCATCTGCTTCAAGTACTCAGCTGCTGACATGTAATACTAATCGCTCTGACAGCTGTCACTCCGCCCATCACCACTTAACACATCTAGCTGTTGAAGGAAAAACCAGGCTAGCAGACAAATACAAAGGCTTATTCCACAACAAAGAGTTTTAAGATTTGCCCCTGGAAAGTCTCGGGAAAATGTCAGTTTGAAAAGTGTAGATAAGAAAAAAAGAAAAGCTGAAAGAACTGATGGAAATATTAGTAAAAACCAGCTTTTTTACAGGAATTATCTGTATCAATCAAAACTCACTGCACTTCAGGAGTAGCAAGGAACACAATTTATCAATTTATGAAATGTGTTTTGAGTCTTACTCAAGTTTTCCATTTATTGGGGTAGGAAAACATACTCATACAACTAATTCAGAGCACGTATTCAACGACCCCACCATACGAACTGTCTTGCTGAAGCCCTGCTACTCCCTGAAATACCATGCTGAATCCCATTGCAATGAGACACTGCACAGAGGACAAACCCATTGCCTCTGCTGGGTAGGAGCACACCTGCAAGAAACCTCAACAGCAACCAGATTTTCACCTACAACTCTTGGTTTAAAGACATGCTTTCTGAAACCAGATCACGAAGACAGACAATGGTCAGTGCAGAAGAAGACTCACACAATGAAAGCAAATCGTTGTGAAAAGAGAAAGACTTCTTCCTACAATTGAGACAAAAATTGCACAGTTCCAGCCGTGCATCCAGATAGGACTCACCAGGGCAAACCCACTAAGTAGCCACCGTGGGTTTATTTGTGTTTTTCCTTTTTATATTCCTATTTTGTCCCTTTAATAATTACTTCTACCAGAACTTGTATCATTGGGAGATACTGCATAGATACTTGGCGGAGATCCAGGGTTTTACTTCTGTGTGCTCACTTTCTGCCTACTAAGAAAATGAACCTCTACTGAAAAGTCATCCTTAGCATTGCTTTTCTGGAATAGGTCTTGAAAAATGAAGTAAAAGCTTTGAAGTCAAGACAAACTTATTTTAATACTACTCCTGAAAGCATGACTCAGCTCCCCATTTAAGCCATGGCTGCGTTTCCTCTGGTAGATAACATTATTGCACCAGGAATGAGGACACTGTCAACACAATTTTGTGAAACGGTATATAGCTAATTGTTTTGTCTGATGTACCCTGCTATTTAACAGGTGTTTAGTACCCAAAAAAAAAAATCACTATTCACTTTTCCTAGAGGTGACAGAGCTTCTGGGAAAATTCTATATCACCTCAGGACAAAATACACGTGGACACACACAATATGACTCCTGCATTTTGTCTTTTCTGAAGCTAACAAAATATGGCCTTCAGCAATTGCTAACAAATATCTTTTAGGGCCTTAAGGCAGGTTTGAAAGATTTCTGTATATAATTTATACTCCCTTCGCTACTTCACTAAACAAACCCTCCTTTAGTTCTCCTTTTTTCCTGTAATTTTTTTAAGTCTTCATTTTCTTTTTTCCTTTTTTCTTATCTTTAAGAAAGCAAAACTTTTTGAAAGAAAGTATAAAGGAACAGAAGAACATGTTGAAGGCCAAAAACCTTGGTGAAAAAAAAAACTTGAGAAGCTTCTTTGTTGAAAATTAAGAGCTGAGATGAAGGAAGAAGGAAAGCATCTGACACTACACACAAAGCTTTACAGGTATCAGAGGAAAATTTGCCGTTTGTCTGGCAAAATTCTGCCACCCAACACCCAGTTGGGAAAAATGAACAGATTGGGTTAGAAGACAAGCAGATATGAGCTTGTGTCCAAACTGCACTTCTCCTGAGTCTCTAATAAAGTTTGGGAAATATTTCACCGTTGATAGGCAGCCATGAAAATGCGCTGTACGCCGCCAGCAATCCCCCCGTTCCGCGTCTAGAGTATTTTGTTTAAGCACACGTTAACTTCAATTTTAAAGATCTTCTGAATAATTTACTGTATTGGAATAATTGACTATTTTGGAACTCTTGGAAAACCCACAGACAACTGAAAACATAAACCCCCCCCCACCGATTAAAGAAAAAAACCACCACACCAAAGGAACATCAGCACAGCAGTTCTCCAAACCTACCAGTTGCTCTTGCGTAAGACAAAGCCTCCAGCAGCGCCGTGCGGCTCCTCCAGCGCCGCTCCCAGCCCCGGATGCCCCTGAGCTCGTACAAAGCATCAGCTCCACTCTCCCGTGACTTTAATGATTTATATTCCCTTCTGCTGATGGATCTCAATAACATCTTTGCCATTTTACTCTATCAGAAAGCTGAAATGATGGCCTCAAGGATTTTCCTATTATAGTCACATGTACTCTGTAGCTTGGTTCATTGCCTCCAGAGTTATTTCACATTTGTCTGTATTACACTGTATGTTTTCATGTAATTTTCCCAATAGCCATGAAGCCTAAAACCTTCTAAATGTGGTTGCATTATTTCTCATTAAACACAAAATTGAAATTGATGATGAAGCAGGTTCCAAGCTGGAGTCGAGAACATTATAAGGCACAAAAATCTCCTGCATGTACGTAAGACCCTAATCTTGTCTCATTAGTCCAACTCTGATATAAACAAATGTTTAATTACATCTCTTTCCATCTATTTTATTGAGTATATGCAATTATCTATATATATTAAATTTATACATACAAATTCCAAAGTAAATAACTTACTTTCATGATCTTTTAATGTAGAATTACTGTTTACCGTTTCCAATATGCTAGCTCTGGTTTATACACAACGCCCAATTTTACCATGACTTAGTATCACAACTCTGAACCTAATCACAAAAATTTAGTCTCTCTGCTACATGGGGAACTTAGTAAATGGGTTTGAAAGATTTACAACATCCACTGCCTTGCTCCGGTCTACCAAAAAGAATATAATGAGACACCAACAGGTTATTAGGTCTTAACTTCTCGTATTGACTAGTTCTAGTCAAGTTACATTCTGTCACTATAACTTACACCGTTTTGTTATTAAAATGTTAGCAACATAGATGTATAAATAAAAAACCCCTTTCCATTTTATAAATGGAAATTACTATCCAGAATCATAGCTGATACTACCCAAGAAATTCCGTAGCCTAAGGAGTATTTTGACAACCGATTTCCAATCGCTCAGACCCAATTTAACACTCCCTGAAAATTCAGGTGTCGCGCAACCGCGCAGAGCAGCTGAACCAAGCCTTTCAGGGAGCACTTACAGTGACACACGCCCTTGCCGACACCACTCCATTTGTTCTGCTCGGGATAAAACTGATCCGCCTTAAATTAATCGGGGTTGACCTCGTGAGTTTTTTATGTTTTATTTTCAAATACACACTCCCAGACCTTTTTTTTTTTCTTACGAACACATGAAAAATGCTACTGGAAACGCCATGAGATATCCTTCCCTCCTAGCTCACCTGAGCGTTTGCCCTCATCATTAGGCACGAACAGCAAGGCCCTTAATTTTCAGTTTAACCCCTGTATCTGCCCATCCCAAGCAGGAACCACGAGATGGCAGGTAAGACTGCCCGTCCTAATCGGACTACGCAGACTACATCTTTTCAGTTCAACGGGAAAAATACTGTGAATATTTCACTCTTGCTATTCCTTCAAGCAGGAGAGGAGAAGGGCATGGAGAAAAACCCTTAAGTCTCCTTTGTCTTCCTTTTACCCAGGGAATTTTATGTAAAATATTAACACTTATTTGATTTGAATTGTATTTGCATAGATTCAAGAAATAAGGTAGAGGAAAAAAAGAAATGCCAACTTGATCAAATATTTGTCCAGGAAAATGTGGTTTAGGCAATCATTAAGAGACATCTACCATCTGATCCTCATTCACAGGAACACCAAATATTCTGCACTCATGCTGCTTGAAAGGAATTTCTTTCGACAATGGTAGACTGCAGCGACAAATAAGCACAATACAAAAGAGAATACTGCTTATACTTTCTGTATTCCTGGAAAACTCATATTTTAATAATCAATTCTACATTTTCCCTAACATATCTCTCATTAAACTGACTCCCCAACCTTGTAAGTTCAGTCACCAGAGAATGCGATTTCTGCTGGGGTGTGTGGAATAACCACCAGGCACACAGGCTGCGGCGCATTTGACCGCGAGCAGGTCAGCATCCCTTGAGACAGAGGGAATACGTGACCTTTAATACATAATTTGCCATTGAAGATCTCATCACAGAAGGACGCGCATTTTCAGAGTGCGAACATTCAAATGTGTTTATTTTTCAGAAAGAGAAATGCTGAGTCTTAAATACCCCACAGCCAACGTTGAGGCAACGTCTCACCTCTTCCAGCTCTCTGCTTAACACACGGACTTACGGTGTTCCTGATCTTGCGAGTCCTTAAGCGGATGGCAACACTCCACCCTACCCACTCTAAGATTTGCTTTCACGAATGACAGTTTTCCAAAAGGATTTCATTTGCATACACCACACCAATTTCTCAAATGACACTAAACATGAAAGCTAAAACGTAAATCTCACGTTCAGCTACAACCTCATGGGGAAAGACAACGCGCGCGTTTCCACAGGGATGGTCCTTCACGCGCAGGAGATGCCGGTAAAAAAGAAAGTGCATGCAAGTTACAGGATAGGAACCCTTCCTTGTAGAGGAGAATGGGAGAGCCCTAAATTTTTAGCAACTGTGGGTTATTAAACTGCTGTCACTTTTTTCAGACCGTTTCACAAGTAAAAATCGTTATACTGAGGACAGAAAACCTAGAGCAAGCTTCAGTTGAATAAAAACTCAACATCTTTCCAGTGTTTGTGGCAACTGCAAACTACCACATCAGCCAGGAATTCAGAGGTAATTTTTTTCCTGGTTGACTTCGACTGGCAAGCATACTCACCCCTAGGTTGCAAAATACTCACATTAAGTTTAAGAATCTACCTTTTATACTCGCAGGTATGTATTTTGGTATTTCAGCATATTTCGCAACCTACACTCTACCTTTAATTCTTGAGGAACTTTTACAAACCATAATTACCATGATGATTTTTTTAGGGGGTGTCCAGCTGAACATGTCTCTGCTCCCCCAAATGAATACTGCAGATCCATTCAATGTCATCTCCAACAGACGGGTTAAAAAAAAGCACCGGGGAACCTCGCGAATCCCACAGAGCACTTGTCTGATATTTTTCAAGATACAAGAAAGGAAGAAACGGTTTATACCTTTCTGCTAGCAAGCAAAAGGTTAGGGTTTGACCTTTTGGAAGTCATTGTTTTCATCAAGCAGAACCTGTATTTACAGGGGCTGGAAGACCACTGCGAACCACGACCGATGCACTCATGGTTTGTAAGCTGCGAGGAGATGAAAGCTGCAGCCTGCCAGCCTGAAAAACCCCGGCGTGACGCCGAACTGGCGCACGG
>NW_010550773.1:0-1292 GCF_000687285.1 Phaethon lepturus | reverse complement strand
TTCCGTCCACCAAACGCCCGCGGGTGGCCTGCCGCCCCGCGCCCCGAGGGCTCTGCGCTTACCACACCGCCTCCCCGTCCCGGCCGCCCCGCCAGAGCGGTTTCCTTCAGCACCCTTATTAACACAACGATCCCGAGCGGTGTTGCCGTCATAACGAGACTTCAAAAGCTGCCTGAGGTTGGATGCGCTTCTGCGCGTTATCTCAGAAATCGCTTTAGGAAGCAGTTCTCATACCTGGGTCTTACTTTCCTGAAAAATTAAAAGCTCTTTGACTCTCTGGCTCATTGCTGCTGCTGCCTCTGACTCTTTGATGTGTTAACTGTTGTCCTTCACACTCCCGGGATAAAGAATTACTACTACCTTAATCTCCAACTGTCAATAGCTCTGAAGCAAAGTACATTCATTGTAAGCTCTCCAAATGTCAGAGCAAACCTGTGTTATGTGTTTAGCCTTAGCATTTGGCATTTACTCTTCCAGCTAACAAGTATGCACAGTCCTTGGACTTCGGATGCCAAAGTGCATGTTAATTACCTGAGTGACAGGTCTCCCGCACAAAGCCGGGCAGGCAAGCTCTAGATGGTTCTATCCAAGAGAGTAATGAAACCTTTCTGCAGTTTTGCATGAGCAGAATAAATCTGGGGTTTTCTGTCTCACCCATCCTCCATGTCATTTTGCACTGTATTTGAAACCCACAAGCCTTTCTTAATGTTCAAACTTCTCTTTTTCTCTCTCTCTTCTTTTTTTTCCTACGTTTCTATGATCAAGGTTACCCGAATTTTGTTGCAACGTATGGCCGAGGATATCCCGGATTTGCCCCAAGTTACAGCTATCAGTTCCCAGGTACGTACATTTCGGTTGCATATTTACTTTTTTTCCCCTCTTTCCTTCGTGGTTTTTTTTTTTTTCCTTTTTTCTAAAACCATAGCTGCAAGCTGAGACAGGCAAGTCTGCAGGGAGCATCTCACACAACAACTATTTTTTTTTGCTATTTTAAAATAGATATTTCTATATACATATTCTAAATACATTTTTAGTAACGTGTAAATTGGTACTGGTTATTTGAAAACAAACTTCTTAAATTAAAACGTAAAGCAACAGAGACAACAGAGATAATTTAAGAGCTGTTATCTTCCCTTTGATGGGTTTTTCCTTTCATATATATTATAGAGATATACACAGACACGCACGCAGAGACTCGCACGCACGTTCCCATGCTGTCCCGCGGTAAGTGTATGTTCATTGCAAGCGCAGTCTTGGAGCGAAAAGCCCGGCCTTCCTGTGTCTGTCGCTGC
>NW_010550772.1:0-5416 GCF_000687285.1 Phaethon lepturus | reverse complement strand
AGGCCTCGTTTTGGAGTCTCGTGTAAAATGGCACACAGGGTGACGCCGCAGCCAGAACTCTTCACGGAGCGGTCGAAAGACCCTTGTTGACCAGTACGAAGTGCAGCGAGGTGCGAGGTGGAAGGCTTTGCACTATAGGGTTTGCATTTTCCTAATGTTACATCAAGTGATTTTTTCAACCCAGAAAAAGAAAAGAAACGCAGTTCTTAAAGATGCAGAGTTTACTGTGCAGTATGTTTTAAGTAAAAAGCAAGACTGGTGAAAATGAACTGAAGTACAAAAATAAATACACTTTTATAATGATATTACAATTCCACACAAAGTAAAAAGATAAAATTAAATATGTGTAAATACAAAACATAGAGTACAAAACCAAATTCTGGCACTTGTCAAGAGAAAGGCCTCATGAAAGTTAAAAAAACCGTCGTGCTACCATGTTTTATTACATATATTGGAAGCATGCTTAAAGTAAAAAGAGGTTTAGCTGTGAAACCTGAACAGAAGGTAAGTACATTAAGGAAAAATTAATGCTTAACACTTAAAACTAAACCTATTTTTACATCAACGTGTTGCCTATGCTAATAATAAATACAGCACAAAACACATCCTTCAAAAACATCAATCTTAAGCACCGATACATCAACAGCACACTCTGTCACCTGTGACACAGGCTACTGTTGTCACTTCAAATTTTTCCCCTGTTGAGATCTTTTCTACAACCCTGGAAAGCTGGGAACAAAAACAGAGGTTTGATGCCTACTGGGTGAGCAGGAAGCTTACCTCTGGCATTTTCTGTATTAAAAAAACATTTGTCTGAAATTTTAAAGAACCACAGCATTTGCATGAAGGGAACAAGGTCCTTCACTGGTGAAAACTCTCAAATTTACACCGTTAGCGGAGGCCCCCCAAAGCTTTCAAATAAATGCTAGGGTAAAGAGCCACCGACCAGTGTCATTCTTAAAAGCATTTAGGCAGCATTTCTGCCTTTTTCCCAAGTATACAATTTGGTAACTAACTGCATGGTATAAAACATTTGTTTTGAGCAATGTCACTAGCTGAAGAGGACAGACTCGGTGGTAGATAAAAGCCACAGCTAGAGCCACAAACAAGCCAATTCACTCATCTGCTCCTGAAGACATTCTCCTCATCCCACCATTAATGTCCCTCTTTCATGCTGACTGTTTAATTTAACACAATGAAATTTTTGGTCCGTTGTTTTTCTCTTCTATCTGTGTCAACATGTTACAAAGCCTCCAAAGTTAGAGCGTTGCATGCTATCAATACTGGGAAAGCAATGACATGTAACTCATTTCACATTCCGGTGGTCAGTTCTCTACAACTACCGTTGCACAGTAAAGCAGTAAGCCTGCAAAGACTTACACAGCCAAGCTTTTCTCTATTGGACTTTGAACGTTAACGTCATGTCTCAAGTTCCTTAAAAGGCAGAAGTTACAGAATTATGCTCCCCTCAAGCTGAAGGATAACATCCTTCAGTAGGAAGACCAGCGTAAAATATGAGTATGATCTTTTAATGTTAGATTTTCATAAATATAAGAGTGTGGTTGTTGGGCTTAGGTAGGGATTTTTTTTCCCCCCCTGAAATCATGATTTCGGTACAAAGGCCTGTTAGATCACGGTAGAAGAGAAACTGCTCAGAAAAATTGCGACTGTTATTAATGAAACTTAAGGTATCTGAATTATTATTATGGACAATCATTTGTAAGTCTGAAATGGTAAAATATTTAAAATCTTGCCTTCTGAAATTTTTGTAGAACACATACTTCTCTTCATCTTGGTCAAAAGTTGTATCCATAAGAAAATGCAGTAGACAACAAGGAAAAAAAATCCTAGGACTCTTCCAGCACAGTGGTTTGATCTACGTGTATAAATGCGCAATTTCAGTGTAGTCATTGAAAGCATGTCTGTCTGCCCAGAAGTTAATCTGGATCCATATCTGTCCAACTCAGCAGAAATGCAAAATATTTAGGCCACTAGTATTTAAATTGAGGTAATCGCATTCATACAAAAAGCACATTCAGAAAGGCTGCTGACAAATCACTGATGGAAGAGCTCAGTTTTGTCTGAATGAAGTTGCCTTTTTTTCTTACTTAACTCCTTTAACTTTATGGTATAAAACTAAGAATATATACACACAACTTACTTCTGGTGGCAACCATACACGGAAATTGCAGTTTTAAGTAATGCAAAATGCATATGTCAGACACAAGAAATAGAGAGTGTGAAAAAATCACAAATTAGCTTAATGTTGACTTACGGTGGTCTTTAAATAAACAAGAACATGAATCTTACATGTACACAGTAGTATGTATATATAATAAGTTTTAGCATGCAATTTTTCTACAGGTATTAGAGCTTCACAGCCCTTTATTACTTCAATCTGCTTGTATTAACATGTCATCGTGTGTCTATCATTTCTGAATATACATATATGTATAGAAGATGCAATGTTTGAATCAGTGCTGAGAATGCCATCATTAAAAAATAGCCATTTTATCCTAGCGAGTGCTGTCTTCTTAAATTGTCACAACATTTGGCTTCTTTCTTTGGGTTCTTCCTGCATATGCTCCTAAAAATGAAGTAAAAATATTACCATTTTAGAAGTAGTAATACTGTTTTTTGTAACAGGATTATCCAACAAAAATAGCTGAAAAGTTTAGGACAATTTTTTTTAAGCAGTATTTATATATTAAATAGCTACTTTTAAATGACAAGTTTTCATAATGTTATACCCCAAATGCCTTACAAAAAATACCTATATGTTTGAAAGTAACATTTAATAGTACTTCCTTCCTCACAGTAACTAATCCATCTTTGTTTCTGCTACTCTAAAATATCTACAACTACAATTCACAAGTTTTTTAAAAAATAAGTCTATCTGTAACATCACCAAGACAGAGATTAAATGACTGACAAGTTTAGTAATGCCATGTACTACTTTTAAACAAACTATCAATTAAAAAAAAAATTATACAAATCAAATACTTAAGATAACTCTTTCCTTTTCCCCAGCTTCCATACTAATAAACTAAGAGACAGTTGTAGGTTTCCATATGTCGATATATACAACCAGAATTAAAAGTGCAGTATGAAGAAGGTCATCAGGCAGAGCCCTTATAAACGGAAAGCTGCTCAAGTATAAAAATAAAGAAAGAAATCTATCCACATGGATATATATAGATACATATATATATACACTTAGAAAGCCAGATTATACTATGCATAGCACAAGTATCTTCCAGTAGTAAGGGTTTAGCACTGCAGGCTGCTGAAGAGTAGCATTCATTAGGTTCAGGCAGTTATCAAGTGTCCAGCAATGTGAGCAAACATTTACACAAAGCAGTGAAAATCATACCACATGGTGCAGAGCGGTGGAAATGGAAGACAGCCATGGAAGAGAAGTAACTACCAGGCAACTAAATGAATGTGACAAAGTAAGTGCCAGTCTTTTTTAGGATCTTCAGTTACTCTTTGTCAGAGTTGCAGTGGTTACGTACAGGTGTCCAAGGGCTACAGTCAGCACAGTGCAAAGCAGCTTTGGAAATGCCCAGAGACCTTACCACAGCGGGATCCCTCACATCTGAACACTGTTCCCACTATACAAAAAGGCATTCTTGCTGGCCCAGCACTCGCCAGCGCTGTACTCTTCAGCTCACCTGTGATCTCGTAGGACAAACAACCAGGCTGACAGGCGTGATGCTTTGTTAGTGATGTAACACTACCTCTTAACTCCCCTCAAGTGCACTCCAAGTTACATAAAAATCTCACATACAGAATAGGACAGTATAGGGAAGTGTGAAAAAAACCAGCAAGCTAGACTAAGGAACTGAAGAAGGCAAATTTTATTAAAAAGTTACAGTCCTTCTGAACAGCATTATCCCCCAACCTCTTCCAGTGGCAAAGGGAGCAGTTACACAAGGCCTCTCTCCTATGACGTAACGACTGACTAGCTGTGCGTGAGTAGCTGGTCTGGTGCCTTCCTGAAGTGCTGCCCTGAACGCTAACACACGTCACGGCACACGCCATCTCACACGGGCAACCGGCCCCCTGCTCAGGCTGGGCAGGCATGCAGGAAAGACCATGCTTGGCCAAGTGCTGCTACCACCCAAATACTCTGTGTGCCTCATGCCCCATATTTCTTTTCCACAACACCAACTCAGACTGGGTAGAAACAAGAGAGATTAATAGGTCTAGTCGCAGCACCTGCCTGATCTCAACCACCTTCTTTTTAGCACGATCAGATCACATTAAATGCTCTGCCTGGCACAGCTTGGAGGCTACTGACTGAACATCTCTGTCCTATTTAAAATACTTTTTTTTAAAAAATCAACAAACAAGACTCGTTACAGATTTATTAGTTTGTACTTTTCAGCACAGAACTCTGGATTGAAGGAGTACAAAATAACAAAATCTAAATTTAGGATCACCAGTTGATTCCTAAAAGAAATGCCTTCTTGGTAGAAAAAGACAAGCAGCAACTGGGGTGGTATTAAAGCTAGAAAGCACTTTTCAGACAGAATTTAAAACGACAATGAGAAGAAGGGGGGAGGAGCGAAGAAAGTTAGTTGGATGCATATGTTATTGTTTTCTTCTGAGGGTATGTCTGACATCAAATTTGAATGTGTAAGTGACATTTATATGCAATAGTTGTATTCTACTAATCCTCCTTCCCTTTTGCCCCTCTAATAAGGACAATTTAATTGTAAGTCAGGGATGAATGAAGACAAGAAATTAAATAGAAATATTATGGGTTAGGACTATAGCAGACTGCATAGTTGCAGATATAAATAACACTCTGTGTTATCACTGCTACAACTCTTTATTTTCTGACATGCACAACTTCCACTAAAATAAAAGAAGCATATGTATTTGTTTGGCTTTTTACATTTTCTTTTCAGACTGACTTGAGATTGTATTTTCTCTGTCCATGGTCTTTCCCAGACAGAATTTGTTGCCTCACTACAGATGACTTTCAAGGATCTCTCTTGAAAAGTACTTTTAGTACTTTAAAAAAAAAAAAAAAAAAAATTTCAACATACTGCCAAGCCTTTCACTATTCACATTTTATCCACATTTAAAGAGACTTGGTTTTCTTTATATGTATTCAACATGTATTAAGGCTTTTCATTATTGCAAAATTATGCAGATTATTTCTTTCACAGCAAGTGTTCCCCATCTAATATTTTCAGAGCACATTTCTATTTATTTAGTGGAAGTAGTCTAAGCTATTTATAAAGGAGCACAGAGAAGTACTGGTATTATGCCATAGGAACACATGTGATGTCTGAACACTAAATGAGGTTACGTTGTGTAATCAGAGCTAGGCAGCATACAATTAGTGAGACACATCTGCTTTAAGTTCCAGGAAGGCCATTACAGAAGGCTCGGTTCTGGGGCC
>NW_010550771.1:0-8165 GCF_000687285.1 Phaethon lepturus | reverse complement strand
TGTGGCCTGTGGGCTGCTCAGCAGACCCACCGCTGAGGCGGAGAAGTTCCCTGTGCCCCCGCTCTCTGCTCCCTCACATACATCCACAGACTCGAGACTTCCCTTAGGTTTCTCTTTTGTAGCTGGTATGACGCAAGCCTTTCGTTTTTTTTCCGTGGAGGTCATGTTTTGTGGGCTTTGAGGGGCCCTCACTCCGGCGCTGCAGATGCTTTCAAAGCAGTTCGTGTTTCTTCAGGCGGTGGCACGTGGTGAGCAACCAGGGCTGCGGGGAAAGACCCAACAGGACTAGCTGGGGAGAGGGTGCTGGTCTCGAGGGAACAGCCATTGCAGGTTCAGTGCTGGGAAACAGCGTTTGCAGAGAGTCTTGATTCTGCAAATACAATCTAGCTTATTCCAAACCGATTGCCCTTGCAAACAAAATAGCTCTCAGTGCTTGTGCTGTATTGTGCCTTATACCAACCGATAGTGTTGCACAGGATTCCCTGACACCTATATCCATCAAACTCTTGAGTGAATTTCACTTTAAAATAATAAATCCTCGAGAAAATGAACGTTTAGTCTCTGCACTTCATCATTCTCTATTGCTTTAGAGGAAGAACTGAGGAGTTTGCAAGCTGCGCTTAGTTTTCTTCCCAGCTTGAGCCAATACAAAGTACAAGTTACACAGCGTTAAGAGACAGAGACCAGGCAGTAAAGCAGCCCAAATTAAGCTCTGCATTTCTAAATAATGAATAATTCTGAAAACTCTGTTGTACGAGAGAAATGCATGTCCCTATTTCGGCATTTTTGAATTGGACACAGAAACGGCGTATGGCTGGGACAAAGAAAAGAGGAAGAACGACGTGACTTGTGGTGCATGAAAATATATATTTTGCTGCAGTCTTTCAAAGCTCAATCTATAAAGGAGAAGAAACACAGCTTTAAAAAAAAATAAATCCATGGGTGAAAGGGCTTCCTCTGTTGGGAGCCAACAGGTCGACACCCTTGCCAGGGTGGCTGATGGCCACGTTGTAAGTGGTGGCAGGGCTCACTCGGTGAGACTTGGGGCCAGCTGCCCCCTCCAGCCGCTTGCTCCAAGGTCACCATCTGCCATGGCTCTTGGGATCGGCCACCGCGGGCTGGGCTGGGTCTGCGGTGTGGATCTGCGGTGCAGGAATGTGCTGGCTGCTCCCGACGGAGCTGCAGGCACACGTCCGGCTCCCGCCTCGGACTTCCCTCCCTCCTCTCTCCGCACTGCGAGGCAGCCTCTCCCTTCTTGCTGCTCACGTGCCTGCTGGCCGCTTCGCTCCCAGGTGTGTGGGCAAGATGAAGCTGTGCCTGCTCTCCGTGGCCACCGCTACCAGGAGATCCTGCGTGGGAAGCTTTGAGGTCTGTTTTCACGCTTGTGTGCTGCGAGCGCAGCCTCCTCAGCATGGATGAACGTTGCAGGGCATGAGCTCATTTTCACGACGCTTCACACAGCTGCGCGAGGCTCAACTGCTGTGTTTTGTCGCCAGCTTTGTGGTCTTTCTAGCTTTTCTGGGGAAGTTATTGTTGTAAACAGGCATGTGCTTCACATATATGGTTTTGTGCTGGTGTTTTTAATGAGGGAAGAACATTACATGCTACACCAGTAATGTGCATTGCAGTCATTATACAGATGGCCGTATCCTCATGTGGTCTGTTTCATACCAGATTTACAACTCTGTGTTCATTATTAGACTCGGAGCTGTGTGTGAGTGGTGTTCGTGTAGCTTGCCCGCGCATTTGAAGGTTACACAGACACAGTTCTTCTTGGTAATGCCTAGCAGAGAGCAGTTTTCTTTATCTAGAGGCTGACACTTGAAAAAAATGAATCCCAATATACTTGTGGGGGGCTTTGATTTTTCTAAAGCCAAGTAAGATTGGATCCACTTTTGAGGATCTGGAATATTTGTTGGTTTTGCTGAGAAGGGCAGGGGTGCCGAGCTCTTCTGCTGACGTGTTCTGGATTAAGGAATTTAACTTTTGACATCCAAGTTGGAAAACTATGCATTTTTTTTTATCGGATAGTTTGGTGGTTTGTAACCACTGTTACAGCACAACTTATACTTGCATGGGGGAGTTTAGAAGTATATACAATGGAGTATTTATTCAGTTTTTATTATTATTGGCCAGTGTGAAGTGGTGATTGTATTTTAGATGAGAAAATATAATATTTCATCGTCTCCATGCATAATTTCCCAGTCGGAATTTTGTAATTACGGTTCTAGTTAAGCTTGCAGTTGGTAACTCCAGAACTTGAACCATATTTGTCTTCTCTCTAATGGTTAGAGAATGAGTGTTTAATTGAATAGTTTATAGTGACTAATGTCTGCTTTTTTCCTTTTTTCATGGTGTAACAAATGAAGGACAAAAATACAGATAGTTTCCTGCCTGGTATACTCATAGCACTACTTGGGGGCGATGGGCTGATGACGTGTGCTTATATACTGCAGTTTTAAGATTTTGTAGCATTAAAGCTGGATTTGCAAGTTTTCCCCAAACTTTTCTAAGCAAATTTAATAACAGTTTTGTTTTTCAAAACTGATTACAGTTAAGTATAAAGGATTTTGTAGTCCCTGCTACCGTATCTCAGTGCATCTCAGTTACAAACTCGGGTTGTCTTCTGTTGCATTCACGGCGTTGCCACAAGTGGTAAGATGTTCTCATGTTGTCACTTGCTGTTCTGGAGCGCTCGGAGTGCTGAGCTTTTTATGGTCAATTCCCATTCCCATACTTACAGACTTTAAAAAAAAAAAAAAATCAATGGTAAAAAAATAATTTAAATGGAAGAAAAAGCCAACCTCCAAACCCCTAATCCTTTACTATCCTTTACTATTTACAGCTGTGATAAGCTCCATGTAACCTTAGCATTCACCAGATCTAGAGCTTTGTTTTCCCTTTTTCTTCAAAACACTACATACCTGCTTGATACTTCTACACTGCTTTTGATGTCCATTTAAGAGCGCAATAAAAAGTAGATTTTGAAAAACTAAAGGAGAGGAAAATGATTAACATTGCTTTTTTTCTTACCTATTTTGTATTTCAGCTGCAAGTGTGTTTACACAGCTGTCTGTATTCATATACATGCCTGCTCCCCCAGTATGTGAACTGTGTAATAGGTGGATGACAATGCTTTATGCCTATGCACTCACATACAGATTTATATTAACAAACTATGTTTTGCCTTATGTCCCAGTTTCTGTCTTCTAATGCTGCATAACTCACACTTTATAGTTGGCTCAAGCTGGGAATGAAACTAAGGAGCTTGCAAACACCTTAGTACTGTTCCTAAAGCAATAGAGAATGATGAAGTGCAAAGTCTAAACATTCACTTTCTGAAGTATCTTGGATGATTTTAAAGTGAAATTTATTCAAGGATTTGATGGATATAGGCATACTCTAAACCAGTTACTGATATATCAAATTATATTTGTAGAGACAAGAGTTTTAGCAGATGGTATTTTCCCAGTGCTGAGTGGAATGGCTGTAGGTATTTCCCCTTGCTTCACTCTACCACCTCCTTTGAGAGGAATATCCTCCTCTCAGCTAGCCCTGTCACATTAGTCTCTTTAGCCAAGTGTCTCTTTGGAGCCCTGGGTTTGTTCGTGTGCCGTTGTAAGAAGTATGTGGACCGCTTTGACGGCACCTCCAGCAGGGGAAGTAAAACTCAGCTGAAACATGTCCTTCAAGGAAGACCTGAGGCCACTAAGTCTTTCCATTTGTCTTCTGTGAAGATGAAAGTCTTCAAGTGCATAAAATGTGTTAATATCCATTGTAGACAAATGAAACAGTAGAAGTCTTAAATAATAAGTATAAAGTCTGTGGTGATATGGGAAGGGTATTTCTAGTGGTGAGTGTCTAAAAGTCATCTATACTTAAATCTCCAGTGGTACAGATTCAAATGTTGGCTTGAAATTACTGTGGTGTAGCTGATTGTACCTTATGCTGGGTAAAATTACTTGTTTAGACCTTGAGCAGCTCTGGTGATGGTGATTCATACGGCTGGCTGTTTCCAGAATTTGAGGGGGGGAACATCAAATGTCAAAACCAACATCAGTCAAGGATCTAATTCATCAGACCAATCTTGGTTCTGAAACCAGGTAGCTGTGGCTGTCATGGGACAAGTTCTAGACTGGTCTTCCAGCTGCAGCCTTACTGTGGCGTGAACACTGGTGGCTGGATTGATTTGACTTCAGTGGACACAGAAGGTCATCAAAAGCACTTGAACTTTAAGTCAATGCTCTTTGCATGCAACTTTCAGTGTGTCCATATTGACATTGTCCTCTTTGAAATGGGGGTGGGCACTGCAGGTGCCTCAATATTAGGATAAGGAAATATACGTACAGGGTATGTACATGTACAAAGTACAGAGTTCAGGTCTCAGAGTACATACAGGGTTTCTGTGTCTCATGGTAAGAGGCACATGAAGCCTCCAGTGCATGGGGCTACTGTACATCTGTTTGCAAATTAGTCACTCTTGGTGTTTCATCATGTTGTAAAACTTTTCCTGGTAGACCTGCTCTCAGCTGCTGATGTGTGTTCTAGTCATGTTTTCTTCCACTTTGGCTGAGGAGTACTTAATTTTGAATATCTTTAGGAGGCCAGCTTGAGCTGTGTTTATCAAATAGTTTAAGCCTATGACAAGATGCTGAATTCAGGACAAGATGCTGAATTCAGTAAACAATATTCCATATGTCCTACCATACTTTGAGATGTCACTTTTTAAATGAGCCAATTGTGAGCAAAGTGAACATTATTCATCTTACACTAATGCCACGCAGTCATTTCAGATGTGTATGTGCCGTGCACACATCTCACAACCTATATTTTTATGCCTGAAACAGCTTCTCATATTAGCTTGCTCTTCCATGCTCTGAGATCTGCTATCCTGCAAGTGGATGGGATAGGAATGAATATGTATAATATGTTGTGTGTGTATATATGCATATATACATGGAAATATATGTAAAGCAAAGGTATTTAAACTTAAAAAATAGTAGTCAGCCAGACATATTCAAGTGCAAACAGCTGTAACCCACATTTGTAGTAGTGCTAGTGAAGAACTATGCAGAAGTGTGGAGGGAAATGGAGGCCTGGACCACCTTTGTGAACAAATCTTTAAAATCATCCTGATGATGGATTTACTAAGACTTATGTCTGTCAACTGCAGAAACCATCTTGAATGTTTTTCGAAGAGGTTTCTAGGAGAATGTACTTATTCGGTTAATATGACAACTGTATTTGTTCTTGTGAAGTATTTCTGTTTTCATTCTCACACAGTACAACTGGAGGTGAGCAAATCACTATCTTCATATTCTTCATGTTAAAGCCTGATTTTAGCATTTCTCTTGTGATGAAGATCCAGCTGAGGGCATTGGTACCTGCACCTTAACAAGAAGCAGATGAGAGGAAGTGGGCAATACTTATTTCTTGGCTTTTTTAAAATTAAGGACTGATTATTTATGCAACATGTAGTCACAAATTTAGTCAAAGTGCAGGCTTCCTTTTTTCCAGAATTTGGACAGAGATCTCCTGAGTTATTGTTTCCTGATTTCTTGTCTGAAGGTATAAAAATACCACAAGCACTGGAAGCTTTTAATGGTAGTTTTAATGCAGCCAAAACAGTGAGGAACATAATCTCAGACAGGCATCATTGTTCAGAGACTCAAGTTCTCTATCAGTGGCACGTGAGCATTTCTTCATGTCTTCTCCAGATAGATATTGGAAAAAACTGACTTACTGAGCTAACTTTGCTTTTTTACTTTAAAAAAAAAAAAAAGACAAATGAGGGTGTGTGGAAGAGGGAAAGGAGAGGAGCAAGTGATTTCTTGATTTTTTTTTTTTCTTCCCTCTCCCTGAAAACCCATTGCTGTCTTTGAGCTGCTCGTTATTGCTTGTTTATCTCATATTAGATCCCTGCAAGTACTATCCTCTGTCCTCGTAAACTTACTGAGGAAAAAACTTGTGTCCTTAAGTTTTAGGCAAGACTCACAGAAGGAAAAAAAACAAAAGGCACTACAATAAGTATTGAGGTGAGTTCAAGGGAATGATTGTCAGAGTGGAGTTGCTGGTCCATCAGTCACTAGAAGGCTGGTCTTTTTCCCATTTAGAAATAGGTTGCTGCCATTTTTGTGTGTGTCCAGCTCTGTGGTGATTCTTCTGAAAGGGGCAAGAAAAAACCTCCAGACAAACTGAAAGTGAAATCTGTCTCTGAGCACACAGAAATGAATATACAATGAATGCTTTTTATAAATTTAACCTCAGAAGCCTCCAGTCGACTGAAAATGGATATCAAAGACTGTATCCAAATGGCTGCCAGAAAAAGGAAGGTCCAAGCTAGATTTTTTAAAAGTTAAGTTTATCTGTGATAATGCCTGGTGTGCACTTCAGGAGCTGCTCTGTGGTAGTCTCTGCTCATCCAGGTTAAGGGATGCCCTGCATTGTGTTGGTGGGAAACCATGCAAGGAACGGAGCTGATATGTCTCCTTGTCACCATCTATTCATATTTTCAGAGCGTTAACCTTGGGGCGATTCCTTTATCGCATTGGAAAGCATGAGAGCCTTTATTAAACATAAAGAGGACACACCCTGTGCATGTTGTAGTGTGCAGCGGCAAAGCATGTCTGCCTTAACTGTGCTTTTGTTCCTGAACCTCCCAGAACCCAGGCTGGAGAGTGACAAAGGGAATGTCTGGGTGGGATTTTTTTTCCTCCCTCCTTCTTTTAGAAAAAGCTAGTATCATCATCAAAATATATTTAACTATCTGCCCCTCTCTTGTGAAAGCTCACCGTTATGGGTAAGGTTACATGCAGCAGTCTTCCCGCGTGCCAGTTGGGAGTAACGCAGATAACTTGGAGCCCGCAGCGAAGATGAGCATGTTGGAGTGTCTGTTTACAAATCAAATATCGGCCTGGCATGGCCTGCCCTGGCAGCAGAGCTGTGCGTGCGCTAAAATTAAAGAGGAGGCTGGAAAGGGAGACATTCCTCATGTTCTGGGCTGGTCTCATTGGTTCAACAGCGTGTACCACTACTGCGCTGCTGGCATGGTAGCCAGCACAACTACAGTAGCACATTGTGCGCTGGTGGGTAAGAGCTCGACAATAAGGGCCTGGAAAAGACCGCTTTCCATGGAGAGGTTTTTAGAAGGCTGAATATTACCAAAATAATTTCACAAAGCCATATAATCTGAAAAGCAACTGAAGTGACTGCCCTTGATCTGCTGCCAGACCTCATAGGGGTATTGCTTTCCACAGGCTGCTGCAGCACACTCGGCCATGTTACCCCATCCCATAATTTTTTTTGGTCTTACTATTTATGCTAGTTGGAAAGTTAAGCATGCTCTGGGGTAAGCAGAGGGAAAAGTGATTTTACTGTTGCTATGTGGAAGAATGGCCAAACGCTTGCATGTATTTCTGGGGTGGTACAGAGTGTTTAGACTTTAAACTCTAGCAAAAGGTGTTCAGGTTTCCAACCCAGCCTCCAGGGCTGGCAGCAGCTCTTCTAGTGTTGTCATCCCTGCTGCCAGGGATGTTGTGATATCTTGGAGGGGACAATATGGCAGCCTCTTAGCCTGAACCACTCAAATCCATTTAAAGTCAAAGACTTAAAAATTTTTTTAAAAAAAAAAAAAAAGTTGGTAAAAGGTCCCCAAAACAGTGGGACTTTTTTACTTTTAAAGTGAAAAAATAATAATCTGGAAATGGGATGTCCTTGGCTTTTCCTCCTGCCTTGCAGTTAGGAGCAGCAAGTCTGCAGAAAGGTGCTGTTTGTAGTGCTTCCAGGAGCTGTGCTGGTGCAAATGCCTGTTCTTCATGTTCGGTGCCCATATTTTATTTACAGCTATGGCACATTCTTGTTGCTTATTGGGAAATTTGCTTCTAGCTTCACGGGAAGAGAGGGTGGTTTGGGTTTTCATGTTTGTTTTCCTGGCATTTTAAATATTTCTCGTCTCCTCTGGGATGCCGTGCTGTATGTGTCTTGTGTTTGTTATTCATAATTTAAGAACCCGTCTTTACAGCAGAACATGTGCAAGGGGCCCATCTTTATTCAGTCGATTCTTGTCTGAAGAGCACCTTGGAGTATCTCTGTGCTGAGCACAGCTCTGCCACGCTTTGTTAGAGGGTCTTGTCTGTCATGTTTCTGAGTGTGTTTTGTTTTTTTTA
>NW_010550770.1:0-772 GCF_000687285.1 Phaethon lepturus | reverse complement strand
GATGGGATAGGGCCGGGGGGGTGAGGGGGGAGCCGAGGCAGGAGCTCTGTGGGGCTGAGGATCCGATCCTGGTAATCGGTCCAGCCTTGGGCTTTGTTAAAGAGTGGTTTAAAGGGTTGAAAAGGTGGGAAGAGTGGCGTCGCTCCTGATGCTGTGCTGGTGGTGGGAAGGGGAAGAGCCACAAATCATAATTGATTCGTTTAGGGCAGTGTCTTGCCTGGGATGAATCGAAGGGACTGTAATTAGTAGCTGGCATGGCCTCCTTGCTGCCCATCCTTAGTGGAATGAAAGCCCAGGGTCATGCTGGCTTGTGCTGGGGGTGGCCTGGGGAGCATTTTGGGAGGGATCTGCCTACCTGTGCTTCATTCTGTGCTGCAGTGTGTTGGTGGCAGAGCTGGGGGGGCTTGCTGAAAGCCCCTAATTAGCCTGTTATAAGGCTAATTAGATGAGCAAAGTCAAGCAGGTGGGCATCGTGGTGAGCTCTCCGTGTCTGGCTGTCGTTGGGGGAATGATTCCATGACCTTTCTGCAAATGTTCCTCTGTTATCTTACTGCGGAGGGCCTGATCCTTCCTCTTCCTTGCCTAGCTGGCCTGAGGGCTCCTGGCAATGCCCCTGTGAGTCTGGGCCAAAAAGTGAGCCCTGTGCCTGGTCATGGTAGTGCCTGGAGGGTGGGGAAGTCTGTGCTGAGGTGTTGCCAGCCTGCACCAACGGAACAGCCCTTGCCCAAATGAGTTAATGATTTATGTGATTAAGGACTCGATTTTTTTTATT
>NW_010550769.1:0-20531 GCF_000687285.1 Phaethon lepturus | reverse complement strand
GGTAATAAATTAAACTAATTTTTCCCCAACTTGAGTCTGTTTTGCCATGACAATTGCTGAGTGATCTCTCCCTGCCCTTATCCCGACCCGTGAGCCTTCGTTACATCCTCTCTCCCACGCCCTGCTGAGGAGGGCAGTGATGGAGCAGCTTTGGTGGGCACCTGGTGTCCAGCCAGAGTCAACCCACTGCAGAGAACTTCCCTTACACATTTCTGATTTGGAAGCCAAACATTCTCTTTAGGGGCAAAATTTTCCATGTATATACCGTAGGTATGCGCACCTACATATGAGATTGCACTGTCCTATTCACTGATGCTGGGTTAGAATAGCTTTGTTACAAGGTAAGTAAAAGATGATGGTTTCTTTTTATTTCTGAAACATTGACTGAGAGTGAAACTTGTGCCCACTAGAGCCCTTGCACACAGCATGCAGTTGTCACAAGTGTGATCTCCCACTACACAGCACAGGTCTCAGTAGATGGTGAACACACTCAAAATAGAATTGGGCATGGGCACTACTAACGAGACAGCAATGTATCAAGCAGATCCTTTCTTTTTCCTGGGTTTTGGGCCACCTGGGTCAGATTGGAAAAATAAGTGTTGGTCTTCATGCCAAATGCTACCAATATTTGTGTTTGTATCAATATGTTCAGAATTAGCATTGTTTGAGTCAAAGACATTCTCTTTTTGGAAAAAATTTATTGTCTAAAAGTTAGAGCTGACATTACTACCACTCTGCTCCCCGGATAAAACTGTCTTTGCAAATGTAAAGGCAAGTGACTTATACCAGGAAGGAAAGAAAAGCCTTTGGAAGCATAGCATGGGATCTTGGCTCCATTGAAACCAATGGCAAAACTTTCACGGACTTCAGCAGGGCTGGGATTCCAGGCAATGCCAATGAATTTGTGCATGCAGCTGCTAAAGCAACTGTGAGCATCTCCGGTGTGATTTCTGAACATGAGAGACAGACACTTCTATAGGTTAATTGGTACATGCTTTCACTAAATCTAGTGTCTTTCCTTTTGTTCCCCTTTAAAAACATTTTCCTCTTAGAGAAATGTACCACAAATGAAAGTTGTTCTGCTCTTGTTCTTTGCAACACTGGATGAAAACTACATGTACTGAGTGGATGATCCACTCTGTAGGAAGTACAAGACAACAGGGAATATTTATCTGTCATTGTAAGGTGAATAGAGCTAAGAATTAAAGACAAAGTGGCCAGAACAGGGACCTATGCACATTGACTGAATAACTTGAGCATCATGGTTTTCAAACCTACCTGTTTCGTAATCATGATTTGAGCTATCTTTAATTAATCTTGGAATTGCACCTTGTTTGGTTTTTGCCCATGTGTTTGGGAAAGTTTAAAAATGGCTGCTTTTGGATTCACTGAAATGTGAAAAAAAATGTCAGCTAAAGAACGAATTATATATTTGATAGTGGAACATGAAGATATATTGGGAAAACATGAAGTGAATTGTCAAGTACGTTGCACAGATCAGAGGGTTAAATTAACACACAGTGACTACACATAGTTATTCTGAGGAAACTAAAAATGATCAGGAGATGCACTCAAATCAGCACAAAAAAATTGACTCTGACCCTGTGCATCTCTTAAGAAAAACAGGTGAAACCCCATTCTTCTCCCTAGGAGAAGATGCTCTGAACTTCCTAGAGACAGACACTCCAGAAGTGATTAACAACAGACCAGTTGATCTTTGTGCAATGTTTTAGAGATCAGAATCTTCTCACTAAAGAGCGAGGTTAATAGATGCATCCAGATTACTCATTTTCAGCTGTTTCTAGTTTAACTAACATGTAAAATGCTATGTACAACAGCCGTGGTTTGGAGGCATTGTTTCTAGATTCCTTTTTTAATTTTAGCAGCTATATTTTTTCCTCTTAATCCCTATAATAATCCTGTTTTTGAGTCATGCTTAATTATTTAACTTTGCCATTCTCTCAGGGAAATTATGGACTAAATTGCATGCATGTTATTAATATAAAGCACCATTTTGTTAGCTAATTTAGAATTTCACACCCACATCAAACAGGCAGATGTCTATAATCTATTATTTGTGATCCCGCTCAACTGTGCCGAGCGGACAGAGCCCGCACTCCTGTTCTCCCTCCCCGCTGCGAGGGCAGCATCCCGCCGTCAGGTCCCCTCGGAAACCCAGCCCTGCACACACTGGTACACTATCGCTTGAAATCTCCCAATTTCACAGCCTTTCTCCCTTAATGCCATGCTCAGTGGACACAGCTGGCTCCTCTTTTCTTTTTGGAAGGTTTTTGTGTTTTTTTTTTTTAAATTCCTTTACTACTGCTTGATTGCCATTGGATACACTCTGGCTCGGCATATGCTTTTCAGCTTAATTGTGATCATTTCTGGCCCAGGTTTGGGCCCCACCAAACCAACTGTCAGAATTTCTCCCAGAAAGGGGAAAAAGGCAAATTTAAACTCTTCTCCCAGTTGGTTTTGCTCTTAATTTAGAAATGAAGAACACAGATTTATTTCAAAAGGTTATGTGTCCCTTTTCTTCATTCTTGGGTTTCACATTCATTTTGTATTGCAATGACTTCATTTTAAGCCTTGTGCAGTACAATGTTGTTTCTGCTGTAATGCTGTTTAATGTAGCAACACAAACCTGGCAAGTGACCTGAATTTCACAGATCAACTGCAACCACACAGGAGACGTGGGGACCTGCAACAAGAATGTTTTGTTTCCTCTCTTGATGTTCTAATTGCTGCCCATGATCCAACTGCTCCCCCATCTGACCTTGCACGCAATTTCCATCGCTCACTCTTTGGAGGCTGTCTAGATGTATGACATGTCTGCAATTCCTCTCCGTATAATGCATATTCAGCACCTGATCAGCTGCCTGTCTCTGGGTGTGAGACAGTCTAAATGGAGTCATATCAAATGAATTATGTGATGTACAGGGTGTCTTCAAGTATGTCATAAGCATAGTGTATAAGCCAGATTCAAAAGGCAAAGCCTTACTCTTTGTTGAATATTTTGCATGGACCATCTGAGAACTCAGATTAGAGGTTCCTTTTTAAAGAAAGCAAAACTCTTTAGATAGCCTGAGTGTCTGGAATATTGGTACAGGCTTGTAAAACCTGATGATGCTTTGAATATATCATGCATCTTTCCCGTGATAGTCTTTTTTCTGGCACTTTTCTTTAGACAATACCTCAATTCACTCAGAGACACGAAAAGACTGAGGATAAGTGTAGGGGATGCAGCTGAGAAACTGAGATAGTATCAGTTTCTTTTGCCAGTACTTTTACAATTCTGTGTATGTTCATTGTATTCTGCATCCACCAGCCTCCTTCTCTCAGGGCCAGAGCAGGCTGCTACACACAAAGCTTGTGTGCACTCTTGTTGGAACACTTTACATTTCTCCTTTCACTTCCTGTGGTTTCTGTTAACTAGAGGACTAGATCATTCTGGACTAGAGCATTCATTTTCATTAAGAGTTCAAGATCATCCCGTGAGTATGGATCAGCCTAGTGGTAAGACTTAAAACTCTTGGTGACAGCTTTATTTACTCATGTTTCATGTACAGTATGTTCCTTATATCCCATATGCCTTCTCCCTCAGAAACAGCAACCTTACATTCACAAAAATTCAAGCTTTACCAATATATTTTTAGTATAAATCTATACATTACTAAATGTAGGTGTGACCCAGAAACCCTGCTGCACAGTTAACTTCTGGAATAAACAAAGAAATTTAATGTGGCTCTTTAGGGGGGTCTATTTCTAATTTGTGAAGGTGTTCTTTTTTATAACAGGGGAACACCAACACCAACAACTGGGTCAATAGGGCCAGAGCTGTCTGGGAATGTTTTGTTCAAGGTCACCAAAGGAAGAGGAGGACCCCTCAGATGCACTTTCTCTAATTTGGCCCTAAACCCAGCCAGAGAAACCTGCAGGAGGGGGGATACTCTCAGGCCTTCTGGTCCTCAGGGGCAGCATCTTCTTTCTTTCTAGAGCCACCTGGCAGGCTCCCGGCAGGGAAGATCTCTTCTTTTGTTAACTTCCCCATCTGCTGCTGCTGGCATGGTGAACCTAGAAGCCATCTCTGGCTGGTACCCTGCTTAATGGAACTTGTGTCCAGTGGGAAGGGGCTGTGAAGGATTTACAGATGCTCCAGCAAAGGGCTGGAGAGACTTAAATGCACTAGATGCTGGGCTACGCTTTTTCAAAGTTAGATGCTCGTATTCACTGCCACCAACTGAAAATTCATAGCGGTTAGTTCCTAAAACGTGTTTGTTTACCCTGTCCTGATATGTATCATGGACTCAGATTTAGATATGCCCCATCTCATTCAAACATGGGAGGACATACTGAAACAAACAGGGCAAAGTCAACTCTGACCCGAATGAGTTTTGTGTCAGGTCTACATCTGGCCTTATCTTAACCTTAAATGAGAAAAGCCACAGAGGACTAACTTGTCTCTTTCCCCAAAGTCTCTTATTGCACAATTGCCAATAGACAGACCCTAAAATCGCATCTCTGTCTGTGGGGCATGTTTTCAAGGTGCACAGATGTCCACTGATAGTACCTTGAGCTGAAGCATGCAAATGCACCTGCCATCAGTGGCAAATCCTATAAAACGCTAACGCTAGTAACGTTAACATTAGAAGAACTTAACCAATGGAGCAACACATCTGGATCTGTAGCAGAAAAACATCAGGACTAAGGAAGTGAAATTATATTCTCAGGAATGAATTATTCACTACATGTGTACAACCAGCAGGAAGAGAACCACAGGCTGAGGAAAATATGTTCAAACTTACCAACAAAAATAAATACATGAAAGTATGATGTGAACATCAGCTATATTTCCTAGGCAAAAGCTCCACATGGGGGCCTGAAATCCAACTATATTTGAATTTTGACATATTATCACCAGAAAAGACATAGCAATGCAGCCCCTGAGGCAAGGGAGTTCAACATTGCTAGGCCATCTGGGCTTTTTTCTTATGGGTGGAAAATTCCTCTGCTCCCAAATGTCCTACAGGATTGTACAGAGGGAAGTAAAGAGGGTAAATGGGAGAATGCCCTGCCTTAGAAGCAATGAAGCTATTGCAAGGAAACTTCCAGACAAAAAGCCTGTACACTTGAAGAAAGCAGAGATGTTTTTGCACTGCCTCACTGAACCCAAATCATCTTGCTTCCCTTTTCTTCCCAGTCTTGATGATCTCACTATTATCTGCTGTAACTCTTCACAAAGCTCTTCCCGTTCTCTTTCTCATTTCTCTTTGAGCAGATCCCCTCTCTTTGACTTGCCATTACCCCTTATCCCAGGCACATCACTCTTACACACACACACACACACAAGTCCTGAAAAGAGATTATGATTCACATGAATGAGTCTTCTTGAAGGCTTCAAAGAGAGGATTAAATGGGAAGGGTGCTAAAACTCTGTGGGTCTACTTTGATGAAGCAATTGAGGGCTGCACAACATTTGCCTTTACGGGGATAAAGGAAAGTTACTGTGCTGCTCACAGAAGCTTCATAATTTGAAAAAAAAAAAAAAATGAAAGCGCTTTGAACCACTGTCATGGGAGTGCCCACTTTGAAGTTGTGCAAGGGAACCCATCCTGGAGTGTTTATGCTCCTGGGAAAATTTAGCCCAGATGTGACAGCAAAAACTGTGACGCTTGAGCCACAGTTACAAGATCTTGCCATGAGGGAGCACTACATGAGTGAGAATGAATGGAACCAAAGTACATTTCAATCAGTGAACTTATGCTGATATGCTTTGAATCAAAGAAAGAAACTTGGGTCTCTACTGATGCCTCCAAGGATGGCCCTGGGGCAATGCTGTTCCAAGAGAACAGAAGAGATACACTTGGCTTTCTATGGCATCTGTTACAAGACTGATGGCTGAGCCTGAACAAAAACATGCCTGACTCTAAATAAAGTTTAGGCATGGCCCACGGATGTATGAAATTTTCTAGGCATATGTAAGCTTTGCAACTAAATAGAAACTGGTCTTCAGAATTACTTTTTGCTTCTATACAATATAATGTGTATATACATGTGTGTATATACATGCACACATATATTAAGGAATCTGATTCATAGGTTTGTATAATGAAGCCTGATGGTGAAACTACAAAGTTAGTTATTTCAGACCATGAATGGTAGGTGCTCAGTAAATGCAAAAGTACATGGCAGATGCAAAGGCATTCTCTTATTTTGACTTCATTACAGAAAAGTGCATGTGGACTTGTGTGTTCATGGAAGTGGCAGCTCACCAAGGATATGAGGGAGCTGAAAACCCTGTGCTCCTTGGTAGCTCACTGAAGGTCGTCAGAGCACAGCATGAGGCGGATTTCAGTCAGGCTTTGAAAAGGCTGTCATTCAGGTGGTTTCTATTTCCACAGCTGAGGGCCACCACTGTAGCTAGAGGGAGCAGCTGCAGGGCAAGTGGTAGGCAGGTTAGAAACAGGCGCCTTCAGTCAGACATTATCCATGGGAATAAGATGAGAAGTCACTTTATAGATTGGCTAGCACTTGGAGCTGATGGTCAGCAAGTTCATCTCAGACTGTTAAATGGGATTTCCTGAATAGGGACTAAAATTAGTTTCCTCTCACGCTGTAAGCCTCCATTTTAAAAGCAGGTCTTTTGTCAAGAGGATTTTGCCAGTCATGAAGCATGGTGACCCACAGACAACCTCAGAAGACTCAAACTATCTGGCAACTTTGATTTCAATGCTACGTAAGAAAAGGTTTCTATCATCTCAATAGCACCTTATGTAGCCATTTCTATCCTTACTTTATTTTTACCTAGAAGAGTCCATGGTAAAAACCAGACGGCTGAAAAAAAACATTTCAAACCCTAACCACCATGACTGCCTTCATTTTACGCATCTAGTGGACATAAATTCTTGTCATCTTGTTTTATGCGACTGGCAGGATTTATTAGATCAGACAGGTCATTAAGTACTTTTTTTCACTAATAATGTCTTTGATTCAGTGAACTCAAATTTATGCTCTGTTATAGTGTGCTAACAGCTATTTTTTGGCTAGGAAAGTCAGCAATAAATCTGAATTTAATAAACTGACAATAGAACTCAATGTGAAAGAGATTCAAGGCACTCATTTTTCCAGTTATTTAAAAACAGTGAATCCTTGCATAACTGCAAGACTAATTCCAAACTAAAAGCATATTGTCTCTAAAAATATCTCATTGATCACAACATGCAATTCTGCATAATGTGGAGATTATTTTAGAAGCTGTCCAGCAATTGCCCTGGTTGCCAGTGGCAGTGTGCTCTTTTCACATGCCAAAGAAGAAACAGAATTTGGGATTGTTCTTTTGTGAATACAGAGCTGTTCATGAACAAGCACATAGACACCTCAGCGTGCATTCCCTCCTCCTCCTGCCATCCCCATTCTCTGCACGCGCACACACACAAACACACACACAGAGAAAAAAGACTTAGAGATGGAGAAGCATGGTGGAACAGGTTGCCCAGTGAAGTTGTGGAATCTCCATCCTTCAAGATTTTGAACACCCACATGGAAAAGGACCTGAGCTACCTCGTCTTGGTCAGAGGCCTGCCCAGTTTTGAGCAAAGGGATGGGCTTGCATCCACCAGAGGTCACAGCCAATCTAAATTATTCTACAATTCTGTGAGCTCGTCAGCTACCTGTTCTGTTTCTTGCTAATGAAATTTTTCAGGAACTCCATACACAAATTCGCAGCTTGTCTACAAAGGGAAAAATCACTGGTCAAGCTACACAGACACAGTTTTATCTATATATATATCTCGCTATATATATCTTATGCACATATGCATATGTATGCGTGCGTGTACGTTTGTAGGGTTGTCTGTGTGCATGTCTATTTGTATAAATGTTTTTGCATGTATGTACGTATGTACACAAACAAGCCCCTTGCTAGCATATTGCCCCACTGGAATACCAATGCCCCCCACCACCCAGAAGATAAACAAGTTCTCCTGCAAGGGATGTGTCTGGGAACTAAGATAGAGTGGCCATGCGTGGCACTGACTGGGCAGGTCTCTCAACATGCTCAAGCAAAATGCAGAAGCAGTGAAGACACAGGGCACAGCTTCACCACAGAAATGTTCACACACAGGTCATGCCATTCCAGGTTCTGGTCATCCCAGTGCATTGGGCAGTGAATAGTTCATCCCATCCTGTCATGTTTTTAAAGGACTTGAATGAAGTATTATGTGATGGATACGCATGCTGCATATGGGAATCACTCATCACTAAATGTTTTAATGACCTTGTTCTAATTTCTGAAATCCCCTCTAGCTACATGCCTATCACGAGTACTTGGGGTCTGTGTCTCCCAGTCTAGTCCTAAGTAGATCTTTTAGGCCATAGATAAATACTTCATGTGCATCAAAGGACTGTATGTAGCTCCAAAAATTCTTGGTTGGTAGAATGCCTTTGTAAGCTGCTTTTATTAAAGCCTGCCACTTTGTTCACCATCTTCTTATCACCATCAAGTCTTATGAGGAGCGGCTGAGGGAACTGGGGTTGTTTAGTCTGGAGAAGAGGAGGCTGAGGGAAGACCTTATCACTCTTTACAACTACCTGAAAGGGTGTTGTGGTGAGGTGGGTGTAAGTAACCCAAGTAATTAGTGAGAGAATGAGAGGAAATGGTCTCAAGTTGCACAAGGGGAGGTTTAGACTAGATAATAGGAAAAATTTCTTTACAGACAGAGTGGTCAAGCATTGGAACAGGCTGCCCAGGGAGGTGGTGGACTCACCGTCACTAGAAGTGTTCAAAAAACATGTGGAAGTGGCATTTCAGGACATGGTTTAGCAGGCATGGTGGTGTTGGGTTAACAGTTGGACTTGATGATCTTAAAGATCTTTTCCAACCTTAATGATTCTGTGATTCTGTGATTCTATGTTGCATCTACCACTTACATAGCTTTGGAGAGGGAATGAGTTGAGCTGCTCCAGAACACTGTAAAACGCACCAGAACAAAAACCAAAATGCCAATCTTTTCCTATATGTCTGGCCTCGATTAGACTCCTGTGAGACAAGGGTCAAGGAGCCAGAAGAACTGCAGTCATAAGGGAATTTTCCTGTATCTATGATGGAGCAGAAGATGAGGTATTCATTAGTACGAATGGGACCTACTCACAGTCATAAGGGTAGGAATGTCACCTTTCAATATCTGAGCCCTATACTTGAATTTTCTTCTCACACCTTTCCACTTTCAAGAAGAACCCCAGTGAATCACACTGTCTGGCTATAAAAAGGGAAACTAAAAGAAATGTCAAATGTCACGGTGGCTTTTGCACGTTATGTCTCTGTTGTTCAGACAGGAAGTAGGAGTGCATCCTACTCGTGGCGCAGATAAGGGAGACAGCTGCATCCAGCGTCTCTTTTTCAAGAGGGACTGCCCCTTTTGGAGAACCGCAGGGCTGTTTTCTTTTCTCAACAGTTTTTTTTCTGGCCTCTGTTCTGCCAACTTAACTCCATCTCTAAGAGGCAATGTTTCAGGGTGTCTTGTCTGCTAAAATTTGGTCTCTTTTCCATTTCAATCCACATTTTGAACCATATCCACCTACTCTCAAGCCATAGGAAGTGGCTGAGATTAAAAATATTTCATTTTAAGTGTGAGAGTCTGATTGTCATCTCATTTAATGCAGATTAAGAACTGGTTGAAATCCATGCCACACCAGGTAAATGAGCTCAGAATGCATTAACGCTTGAAATGAAGGAGTAAAACAGCCTCTCTCAAGCTATGCTCAGACTTCTTCTTAGGCCAGGTCAGTTAAAATGACTTGCAGACACATTTGGACACCACTTGGAATGAGTGTAGTTGCAGACCCTCCATGAATATTTGTTGTCCCAACTACACAACAATTAGGCATTTTACACATCTCAAAGCAGAAATGACTTGTCAGCTGCTCTGGCCAAATCCTTTCATTCTATTCACAAATACATTCCCACTTGGTAAGGTTCAAAAGCTGTATTCAGTCCAAAAGCTATATATATATACCTGGAAACTATAGCACATATGTCTACGTGCTAATAAGGGTTGCAGAGAACTGGAGCAGCCTGTGCAGACAGCTACAGAATCACCTTCTCACATGTATGACTGGTAGGTAGAAAACTATCAAGTATCCTCTGACAAGCAAAGTTATTTCTTCTCTTGAGGAAGATTGACAGTTGCTGCCCAGTCCAAATCATCTTCTTTTCTAGAGACTACAATCATTAACATGAAGAAACCAGTCAGTGCTTTGACTAATGGTGTCTCGAGCAGATTCCCTCCTTGGTTTTGGCCTTTCTTTAAAGCTGAGGTTGAATTTCTCAGGGCTGTAAATAAGCTCCTATATATGCAAAAGAAATGTTTGCAGCCCAATTAGCTTGTAATGGCTCTTCAAGCAGTTGTTGATGATAGTAATCTGGGCTCGAAGTCTTGGCATGTAAGGGATGCTTGTGATTGTAGCTCATGTTGTCTTGCATTGGCTGAAGGCATATAGAGGACAAGGGTTACTTAGTGCTATCACAAACTAAGGCATCTGACATAACGCGTCCCTCAGATATATACCCTATTGCCCGTGTGCTGAGCTTTGTTGGTGAGATCATGCCAAAACTCAGGCTAGAGAATTATCAGCTTTCTGAAAGAACAGCATTATAACACTACAGACAAAGCACTCTTATGTGCTTTGTGCTGTGCAAACTGAGACCAAGTGGTAAATGTGTCAGTTTAGGAGTGTTTTGGACTCAAGAAGCAACGGAATGTCCTTTATATCTTTTGTAATGAGAGTCTGTTTGTATTAAAATGATCTCCATGTAAGCAAAAAAATTACCAGCCTTCCCATTTCAAAGCTGGCAGGGCTTTTTACACAGGCCTCTATTCAAACAGTGTAGGGGAAGAGGAATAGGGGACTTTTTTGTTTAACTCCAATGACGTGGTGTGTATTTCTAACATAAAAAGCAAGACAGAAAATGAACTCTGTCTGAGGCAAAAGATTTAGAAGAGAAAGTACGAATGTAGGAAGCTGTCTGAACACAAAGGCAAGGAAAATGAACACTTCTAGTCATTGACAAAACATGCATTTTTATGAGTGTTAACAGAAATTTGGTGTGATGATTCCTATAATGACATCCTAGCCAGTACAGCTGTTCTAGAGGCAGAAAAGGAAGAAGCTGGATGAACAGTGGGATCTATGAAAAGTCTTTAGAGTGTGTTTTAAGAACAATTTCAGGCATTTTTGGAAGATCTGAGATTCACAACCTACTAGGGTTGAAAACCATGGTTGAAAACAACAAGGAAATTCCATCTGAAGAAATGCAAATCTATACATCATCTAAAAATATCTGCAGACAGCTATCCTACCAAAGCCCAGGAAAGCGCTGAGGAGTGGTCCATCTAAGCCAGGTTCCTTTTTTCCAAAAGCTGGCAAAGCGCAGTGCTGGAAAGGAGACTGCAGAAAAAGTCATTATGTACGACTTTGCCACAAAGATGGATGTAACAAAACTACATTTAAGATAAAATGATCAAATACAGTTTATTACCTCAGGCTTAATTATCATGTACCCCTGCTAAGTAATCTCAGCTACCCCTTTCCCTCTATGCAACTTCCATTCTCCTCACAAAGAAAATACCATCCTATGGCTACACAAGGAAGTACCAGAATAATCTTCACAGCACTCCCCTTTCCCCTCAGATGAAACTCACTCAGCTTTCTAGTTTTTTTCACAGAATCACTAGGTTGGAAAGGACCTTCAAGATCATCAAGTCCAAACATTAATCCAGCACCACCGTGTCCCCTAAACCATGTCCTGAAGCGCCACATCCACACGTTTTTTGAACACTTCCAGAGATGGCGACTCCACCACCTCCCTGGGCAGCCTGTGCCAATGCCTGACCACCCTCTCAGTGAAGAAATTTTTCCTAATATCCAATCTAAACCTCCCCTGGTGCAACTTGAGGCCATTTCCTCTTGTCCTATCGCTAATTACTTGGGAGAAGTTACTTGGTTTTTGTTACTCCCCAAGAGCTCTCTCCACATACTCACAGCGCTCGCCTACCTGCTTTGCTTAATCCCTTTTCTTTGGTTTCTGTCCCACTCACACTTCTGTCTGCTGCTCTTCCCACCTCTCACCTCGCTCGGTAACACAAACCCAGACCCTATCCTGGCCTTCCTCTGTCGCACCTCTGATGACACTTGATCCAACCTGGCTGCCTGTCTGTCTCCACGCTCCTCTTTGCTGCCCTCAAGAGCTTCTCCTGCTAACTTTTCACGGCAACGTGCCCAGCCTGTATGCTTCTCTACTCAGTTTTTCCCTCTTTTCCCTGGCAGTCTGTTGCATGACCATGCCATTTCTAAACCTACTGCACACAGCCAAACTATTTTCTCCATCATCTCCCAGCTCTGCGAGAGACACGTGTTTTTTCTGCTGTCATTGTCACTGAAGCTACCTTTTCACAAAGATGCCTCTTCTTCTCTTACACGGCCTTCCCCTTCTCTTTCTTCTCTTCCTCCTTTCTGCTCTTTTGAATAACCCTGTATCCAAGCCCTTTCTCTGCTCCCATATTGCTCTCAGCCATGACTCTCCTCAGATTGTGTCTCCTGAGAAATTCTGGAGAGTTCCTCATCCTCTTTCCATCTTCACTCGTTCTCAGATGGGATGCTTGTGTGCTGATGAGAAGCCGATCCTATAGGTGTCGGTTTCTTTGCACTTGTATCTTCATGCTGTCTGCAGCCATGCCTTAGCTTCCCCTCTCACCTACAAGGCTGCTCACCAAGGCATATTCTCTTTCTTTGTTTCCTCCATTGTTAAATTCCCCCTCCTGTCTTGACCAAGTCTTTTGCAGCATCATCCATTGCTCCTGGATACAACCCCTCACCTGGCATGCATGCATCTTCCAGTCCATCAGCATCTGCACTCAACCTTTTGTCCTTTCACCCTACTGATAGCTTTGCGGATGCTCCCTTGATGCTGTGATTCTTTCCCCCTTTTTTCCCACTGCAAGTTTTATACTGGCACTGGCTCAACTGCAACAACTGTTCCTCCAAGAGCAGGCTGACAACTGCCACTATGAGTTTGTTCTCTCCTTTTTCCATTCACCCATTTCATGCAGCACTTAGCACAGTGGGCTTCTGGCCCACAAGCGAGGCATCTTAAGCACTGCACTGAATGCAAATATAATCACATGGCTGTGGAAGTTGTTCCTGCCATTCATATGAATAGTTAACTGCTTTTTGTTAATTAACTTTTTGCTGCCATGAAGTTTTGTAGCAATCTTTATGCTGCTTAAGACCAACCCTTTCCTGCAGGAATGGCTGAATAATAGCACCAGCTGGATGCGTCATAATTGTCACAGCCTCAGCACTGTGGAAATATAAGACTTCTGGTGGGTGGAAGCCATTGCCTCTTTCTTTTCCTGTGTGCCTGGGCTTATCACAGGATGTCATTCAAGGTTAAAAAGCTTAGCATCCCTGCTGATCATGCCTTTCCCCCTGGAAAAAACATGTGATGGATATGATCAAAAAGGGTTGTATTTCAGCTGTGCAGTCTGTTCAGGCTTGTCCTTCTTTACCTTACCCATGATGTCCCAAAAACAACATGTGACCCTGTGCAGATGAGGGATTAATATCTGGGATTCCATTTCAGTGACACTGAGAGCATCAGATCATTGTTGTGGGCCGCTTGCTCAGAAAGCTGGAAGCAAATGAACAGAAACGCAGCAATACTGCTTGCTCACACCAGCGAGGGGGAGACTGGCTTTGGTTTTGCCACTTTAATGTTTAAATCATTAGGAAACATTGACTCTAGTCACGTTTGAGAACTCCTTGCCCTGCAGTTGCCTGTGCCCCTTTCTCTTGCCTGTCAGTGATGTCTTCATGGTATGTTATGGAAAAGGGTGAATACATCTTTCTTGTTCTTAGATGCTAACACATGGAATTTCCATCCCTGTGTCTTCTTCTCTATTTATAAAAAGATGCCTCTAGGCATTTCTGTTTGAATGCTACATTTTCTAACACGAACATAGCTGACCCTATATTTATACTTCCTTACCATCCCTTTCTATGCTATATCTGCTGTAAAATTCAACCAAGATCAGGTAGAGAGAGGAAATGGTTTAGACTCCTAACCCAGATTGGTATTAGCATTAATGTTTCAAGCAAAGATAATGCATTGCAATTTCCATTTAACATTCTATAGTAAGTACATGCTTGCAAAGACTAACTTGCCCTCCTCCTTGAGGATATGGTTATGCCTCAGTTTACCTAGATTTGTGATTGAGGCCTCACATGCTCCACAGCCAACTTCACTGTAATTGTGTTGGCAAAGTTTCTAGGTTCTGCAACAATCTGGTGGAGGCAAAAGCCAATTCTGCCACTGTTTCTTTTCTATTGTAACAAAGGATATGTTTAATCAAATAAATATCAAGATTAACAATGAGGACAGTGCAATGGTATCTCTGTTACTCCCTAAAACATCACTTTTCCTTTATTTGGCAAGCTCGGTTTTCAGTACACCACAGTGGTGGTGGTTTTTTTACATCAGCAGCTTTTGCCTGCATTGTGGCATTTGTAAGAAGGCAAAATCTCCCCCAGGCAAAATCAACAGGATACTGTATAAAAAGGACATTTCTGACCAAAATTATAAGAAAGTGCTTATAATAATGTGTCTTCATTCCTAGGTTTAAATATGAGATCTCTTTGCTGCCTCTGTTCTTTGCCTCCACTAATGGAATATGTCAGTGTTTTCCTCTTTACATATCCCCCATTGAAATCTTCCTTCTTGCCATATTACCAGAGTGCTTCACAAATACAAGCAAAAATAGATTTTGTTAGATAGCTACAATGCTATCTTGGCATAAGGTGAAAAAACCCATAGAATTGTGAGATAATTTCTGACCTTCTGAATGCAGGGCACAGTCTCAGGCTTGCTGATTGTTAAAAATGCAGATAATTTTAATGTTAATTCCTTGGACAAAGTAACTAAATGGGTTGCAGTATTCCTTTACTTGGACTGACCTTATGACTAAGACAATGCCAAAATTTTACACGTTTTCCTGTGGTCTGTTCTCCAGACAATGAGATCCAAGATGCCAGATTTTTCATTAATTAGTTCTTTGGTGGATGGTAGAAGAGCAAGAAGAATATAAGCTCACATGCTAAGCTCACTTAGCATCTGCTGCCCCTTAACCTCCAGGTTCCACATTTCTCTAACAAATAACTTTTCTCCATTATCTCAAAACTACAGTGTATCTGGCATTTTTCTCCCCATTCCTTGTATACTTTTGCCCCTTTGCCTTTTCTCTCATTACTGTTCTCCCAGCATTGACATTAGGACACCCTAATCCAGTGACTGACACCCCTCTTTCCTCGGGAGTGCCCTTCTGTGGGGCAAATGGATGGCTCAGGAAAAAAAGCTGATCTTTTTTCAACACAGAATCTGCACGCAAGTGGCTCTTTTCCATGGATCAGCTCTGGAAAAACAGAAGAGCTTCTGTCAATATGTTAAAGAAAAAGGAGCCATTCACATGACTCTCTTAAGAAAATAAAATTGCTCAGATCTCTCTCTCCTCTGCCTCACTCTCCTGGCTAACTCCATAGGAGTCACTGCTGTTGTTCATGTCCCTGGGGAAGAAGGAAAGAGAAGTGAGAGCCTCTAGGGTATATTAAACAAAATTTAAGGCGGAGGGCAGGGCAAACACTGTCTGAGCCATAAAAAAGGTATATAGAGAAAGCGGGAAAGTAGAAACTGTACCTCCTTTGGAGAATGCAGTGGCACACAAATGCGTCCAGGGGAATGTGTGGGGGCAGAGCAGCAAGGAGGTTCACTGATACTCTTGTGAAACCGTTCCCGACCCCACCGTGGCCAGCTGTCACGCCAAAATAGCACTGCAAACTGCGTGCACCGTCTGCTGCCACGCAGCTCGCACCCAGGGCAGCTCCGAGGGCTGCCCCCACAGCAGGCGCTCCGCTCCCCACCACCATCGCTGCGCCGGTCACCCGGGGTGGGTATGGACCCCACGGGGCTGCGGGGCAGTGCAGCATCCCACTGGCTGCCGCCTCCTCTTGCCGTGACTGTGGCCTCCAAGAGAGCTTCTCTCTGCAGCTGTTCAACAGTTGGTCATGTCCTACCCCTCACTACTAAGCACGCTCTCTGGTATCAAGGCGTGAGCACAAAGACCTTTACTGGTCTTCCTTTACCGGGCTCAGGAAGGGAGCTTTCATCCCTCTGCCCAGCTACCTGTTCTCATGGAGTGTGGGGAAACTTAAGCTCTTTGAAATTTCCACCTCTCTGTCCAGCTTGGTTAGCAGTGGCCAGTGAGGACAGACACACACGTGCTCACCACCACGGTGATCGCAGGCACCCTCTTTCCTCTAACAAGACGAGTCTAATACAGAAGCTTCCTGGTGCAGCAATCGTTGCAAGACAAAGACCACCAAAGGTTTCTATGCATTTTACCACCCCTACTGTTTGACCAACCACCTCATCATCACAAATGTCCTTTATCCAAAAATGTTCTGGTGTGCTGATAGCACCTTGCACTCAGGGAACCACTTGTGGGTGCTGAAAACAAATGATAAGTGGAAAGGCAGATCAGGGTGAGAAATGCTAACGCAGGAAGATCTGCATATCCCGACTTACACTGTTTACTTATGATTAGGTCTGGTAGGCAATGCACCACTAAGACAGACAGACCTTACGCATAAGTCAAGAGGGATGAAAATTTGAGTTCACTCTTGAGCTTTTTGAGTTGGTCTGGCCCAAGGCTCTGCTCAGATCTAAAGCAGCAAAACTGATACTGCTGTGCTAGTAACTACATGTTGCCAACTCTCCCTTTCACCTCCTCTGCTGTCCAGTGGTTTCCTTTCTTCCCAGATACCACTCTTCTTCCAGGCTTTCCAGGCCTTCCTTTTTCCTTACACTGCTTTTCCTTCTTACACCTCTTGTGTCCCCCTTCCTAGTCTGACAGAGGAAGTTTATGACAGAAGACTGAAGGAGGAGAAAACAATTCTCAAGAATAGAGTGGCAAACATGGAGAATGAGGAGAGGAGCTAAGATGGTTGTCTTGGGAAGGACAGGTTGAAAGGAAGAATTTCTCTAGTGATTCCTGAAGATGGTTTCCTTCAAGCTGGCCCATGTCATGGAAGCCACAGAATGAGCAATCCAGCTCATGTAAGTCCTTCTTCTGGGCAAAATGTTATACTTGGTTAACGGCCCATGAAGTAAACATAAATCCCTAAGCCCAAGAATGTCATTTCAGCTAGAAGCATCTGTATCAACATCACAGTGACTTTGCTTGCCTCCTGTTGGTGTGTCCTTGAGGTAAATACATATATTATTTTTTATTCATCTCCATGAGTTTGGACAAGCACTGTACCCAACCCTCAAAAGTCACTGTAGTTCCAACTCTACAGCAGGGAGGGTATGTAAGATCATACAAGGTAAGCTCTGAGCTTGTAACAATTAATTTTTTAGCTTTATTCAAAACTAGCATAAGCAACATTAATCCAGGAGAGCTAGTTATCATACAATAATACCTACAGGGCCCACGACTGTTGAATAATTTAGAGTAAACTTTGCACTGAGTGTCATGAATTATACCCTAAAAAAAAAAAAAAGAGTACAGTCAAATCAGTTAGTTCAGCTTGAAATATCTGAGTCTTGATCCAGGATTTATGCCTGTATTTAAATCATATTACCCTCAGTTTACGTTTCCATCTCCAGCGAGAAGTGCCCATCTGCCTCAATCCACGCAAAGCAAAGTCCAGTACAGCCTTAGCTGTGCATTCCAGTGCGAGACTCAGGTTTCCTCTGTGATGTGCATGTGTCTCCTCCACACACACACCAGTCCTGTCCAAATAATACTGGAACCCTGACTGACCTTTCAATATTAATGACAACATACTCTAGAAAGCGCTAGGAGAGAGGTTTTCAAAGCTGCTGAAAGACATAGATAAGTATCTATGATTTTCGAATGTGACTGAACGGGTCAATTGGCTGACTCCCACTGCTTTCATGAAATCACTAAGAGCTGGTACCTAACTTCCTCAGTCATGTTTGGAAACCTTGCCGCAAGCATCTCTGAATAACTAAGAATTTTGCAACATTTGGCCTTACTCAAGGATGAGGTCTGCCCAGGCACACAGTAAAAACAAACAAAAAAATCCTTCCACAACTGGTTAGAGCCTAGTACCTAGTACATGAGAGTGCTCAGAATAGCCGGGGTGCTCCAGACAAGACATGCTGACTCAGCTTTAGCTTTGTATGCCAGATTCAGACCCAGCAGAAACGAGGTTGGTGCTATTTTGCTGAAGCCTGAGGCCTGGAGAGCACCTGCAATTGGAACAGCTGCTTCACGTACTTGGTTTCTGAAAGACAAAAGAAAGGAAAAAGGCTCTGCATCTCCACAACTTCTCCCCTCCTCCCCACCAGTAACCTGCAGCATTTCTGGCAAGGACCGCCAGGTAGCCTGCAACCTGAAGCTGCGCCCCAGAGGCCTCTCACCGGGGGGTGCTAACCAAATTGTGGGCTGTCATCTGCTCACCACCGTTTTGCCAGTCACTCCACATGCGATGCAGGAGACTACGCCTCATCGACCACCTCTTCAGTGAAGATTTTTACCTCTGCCAGAGCAGATAAACAGAGACTGGAAAGAAGTGCAACTTCAGTAAAGTCAGTTCTGGTTTGAGAAGTAATTGTTCACAGCTGTAGGGTTACTGCTGTTTTCGTCGGGAAACTTTCATTTACTTTAATTGTTACATAAAAATAAACAAAAGCTTTTCTGTGTTTCTGAATTTCAGCCTGCTGTAGAAATCACATTTCACCACTGAACTCACAACTAGTATGTGAAAAATATTTTGGGAAGTCACATCACACAGGTCTTCCCCAGAAGTCAATGCACTGAAAAAAATACATATCACGTATGTTGCTCATCACTGCTGCACAGATTTGGGTTCCTCAAGTTTGAGATTTGATTTATTTTAGCCACATGGCCAAAATGATCTGTATGAATCCGTCCAAAATTGTCTGCCTTTCTGTTTCAAGCTCATACCTGCATTCAGAACCAAACACAAACACGTACCGGCACTGACACTCATCTTCTGGTTACTCAGAACCAAGCCCCCACCACGAGCAGTATTTGCATTTGGGCTGGAATGGGAGGCACCACCCCAGTGTGGAGGTTGATGTGAAGTTCCACATTTACAACCCTGTCACCAGACTAAATCAAATGGTATGTGGTCCATAACACTGTCAGGAAAGTAGGGTATGCCGTTCTGCATCTGATTAAGAGCAATATATTCAGTCAACTCACATAATAATGTTGTTTTAGGACTAAAATGAGAAGCTATTGGTGAATGCAATAATCTTTTTCAAATGATGAAGAGGATGTGCAAATATACCCACAGTATAAAAATCTAGCAATCCCAAAAACACAGGGATACCGGGATCAGGACTGGGATGCTTAACAGCCTGTGTGTTCTGCCTTTTGCTTCCTATTTGTTGTTTATGCGTAGGAATAGAGCTGTGGGGGACGGGACACTTAGGAACTGTCACCACAAGAATGACATATGGGTGCTGCCTGGCTCATGGCATCTTTATGATGGTGTGACTTCTAATCCAGACATATGCAGATTAGCAGCGGGTTCAGTCATGCTGAAAGCATCCAGGGCTTCCTTTTAAGCACCGATCCCTTTCTGACTGGCAGGGATGTGACTGTCAGCTACTGTTTCCTGATGTCTCTCTCACATGACTCCCGACTGCCGTGATACACCGCGCTCAGAGGGCTATCCGATTTCCAACCACCGTACCACGGCAGCAGACAGTAACGGGGGTTTCTGTTCCTGGCCGGGTGCCGCAGTGTACTTGGAGACATTTGCTGCTTGCATGTGAGTTTTGGAATCCCCTTTTACAATCAGGAGGTCTATGGAAAAAGAAATCCCTACCACAGCATGAACATAACACCGGCTCTGCGTGATGCCAAAAGCATTACTCTCCTCAGCCTTAAGGCCGTGTGCCTATGGACTCCAAATGTCCCAGTTCACTCAGCACATTTCTCTCGACCTTATGCATGATTTTTTGATAATTATAATGCCACATGATAGCGTGCTGCACTGAGTTACGAAACTGGGGCTCCGCATTGGTAATTGTTTTTAAATCATGTGTAAAGGGAAAAAGCCATTATTGTGGAGGGCAAACCTGATGGTACAGTAGCTTCCAAACTTGGGGATGAGTAGCCTTTATCTTGGCTAAATGATGCTCCAGTTTAAGTAAAAATATCTCAGGTTAATTTTCATTGAAAAACCATGGATCTCTATCTGTAAGTCTTACTGGCAATAGAGCCCTCAGCCTCAGTCAATTCAAGTCAGGACTCCACTTAAAGTCTTTATAAAGGGGCAACAGGTGACTAAATGCTATGCTGAGAGGTACATCAGAAATGCTTTTGACAGACAAAATTTTTGGCTTTGTCTTTTGTACCAAGTGCTGAACAGGTTTTGAACTTAAAGACATTGTTGTGGTTTAGCCCCAGCCAGCAACT
>NW_010550768.1:0-2794 GCF_000687285.1 Phaethon lepturus | reverse complement strand
CGCTACCAAAACCTTGCCACGCAAACCCAGTTCCGTGTCTCTGTGGGATGATGCTGGTGTTGGCCCCGTGGTCCCTAGTGAGCCTTTCATCCCTTTGGGTTTCTAGGGGTTATTCTCAGGGCTGGCCCAGTCGTTCTACCTTTCCTTCTTCGCAGGCCATGAAGCCAGCCAGGCCCATAGTTTAAGGGTTTTCCATATGCTTATACCCAGAAATGGTAAAATCCTGCGAACGAGGGAACCTTTGGGACCACCTGATGCTAATGCCAGCTAACGCCACGCTGCCTGGGACCCGGCTCTCCCAGACACCTTGGCAATGGAGACTCCAGCCCCTCACCACTGGGAAGATTTTTCCCAGTGCCTACCTTGGACTTCACTGTGATAATTTAAGCCTGCTTCTCCTTGTGTTATCCAGCATGGGCAGATTAATCCTTTCCTCATTGCAGGAATCATTTACATTCCTGCAGACTGCTGCCGCAGCCCCCTCCGCTCTCTCCTGCCAATTAAGCAGTCCCACGTCTTGCTGGTTTTTCTTGCCGGTCATGTTTTCCAGGTCTCTGACATCCTTCGCTGGATCCTCTCCAACCGGCCCAAAGGGCAATGTCCAGACATAGCTGCCTTCTCCAGCCGCCACTTCCCAGTGCCGCGGAGGAAGGCAGAGCCGTCTCCAGCATCTCCGAAGCCCTCCCAATTTTGCATCCCGGAGTCGTGTCTGCCCCTTTTTTGCTGTTACACCCCTGCCCTGCTGTGAAGTATTAGCGTGTCAGGTTCTTTCCCCAGAAATTACTCACTTGCTTCTTGCTCCCCATTTCTTGTTTATACGATGGCCTTCTTGTGCTGGGATGCTGCCGGCATTGGGCTGTGCTGCGTGGTGTCCTGCTCCTCAAGCCTGTTTATCTAATTTGTCAGTAAGGGTGGCATGGAGGGAGAGTTTGGGCTTAGAAATCTGCCTTCCGACATAATTCCTGCTCTTCCTATCTTCCTATTTTGTCTGGAAGACCTGTACAGCGTTATCTCGCCCGCTGGCAGCTGCAGCACGGAGGCGGTTATCCGAGGTGGGACCGGCACTCATTTTATAGCAGGGTTAGGCTGAATGTGATCTGCAACTTGCTCCTGAGCTTCTTTTATGAACCGGTGTTAAAAGCCTTACAAACAAGCTAGACACACCGCGTTTCCCGTCCTTCTGTCAAAGGAGAAAATCGGATTGGGTTTGCCATGGTTTGCCCGCGAGAAGTCGGTGTCGGGGGCTGCTCCTCCGCATGCTGTCCTGCAGGGTCCTGGGGCTGCTTCGCTGCTTGTCCTGGTGTTTCCAGGGGACCGAAGCTGCGCTGAGCACCCCGTGGTTTTCTCTTCTTTTTAAAGAGCTGCACAGCATTGCCCTTCTGCTGCCCCAGCCCCCAGCTCCAGCTACACCCCTGCTGCTTCGGGCTGTCCTGCTGCCAGCTCTGCCTGCACCCGCAGAGAGGGCTGCCGGGCCGGGCCTGCCCGCGCTGCTCAGGCTCTCCGAGCTCCCCAGCCCTGTTCCCAGCAGAGCCAACGCCCTTCCGCTGGTGCTAACCGCACACCCCGGCTGGTCCAGGCTGATGCGCCGGGGCGGCTGAAGAGCCCTCGCACCGCAGTGTCCCTGTCGAGGACGTCCCCTTCCCACCTCACAGCATCAGCCCTGGCTTTGTCTGTCCCCTTCCTCCCCACGCGCTCTCATTGCCTTGCTCGCTGAATCCTTTTTCTTTTCCCTTTGGCCGTCTCTGATTTTGCATTCCGAGCTGATGCATTTACATTCAAACCGTCCCACCTGCTTCCCGGCCGCTCCCCAGCCACCTGGGCCAAGGCTCGTTGTTTGGAGGGAGCACGAGCTGCTCTCCATCTTGCCATGACCTTTGGAGTGGTCTCCCGCAGCCTCATGTGGATGGCAGAAATGGTCAATAATGGGGGGCAAGAGAGGGCCGGAGCGCGAGATGATTGTGGTGACCGGGGCAGGACAAGACCCAGCGGGCTCGGGGAACTTGATATAAGGACAAGACTTTGCCCATGAGGGTGGCCAGCCCCTGGCCCAGGGCTCACAGAGGTTTGGGTTCCCCATTTGTGAAGGTATTTGGACCATACCTGAACCAAGCCCCGAGCACCCTGGTCTAACCGTCCCTTCTTGGAGCAGCGTGTTGGACCAGGCATCCCTGGAGGTCCCTTTTCTCAGTCCCAAGCCCTGGTTCTTTCCCTCTGCAAGACAAGGAGCTCCTTCATGTCTTGGCCACATTCATCCCACTTATTTCCCCCCGCCCTCTGCATCCACACGCTGGAGGTTAGAAGCAAAGCCAGAGCCTTTCTCTTCTACTCACCCCTTCCCGAAATAAAATCACTTTTAATGCCTTGGGAGTGTTTGCTGGACAGTCTGTCCCTGCTGTCCTGGTTCCACTCTAGCCGCTCGGGTAGGGACATTCTCCATCACCATGAGGTCCCGGGCTTTGGGTGAGCCTGACAATAGCTCGCCAAAAGCCCCTCGGCGTGCGGTGCCGCTGCTGCGGCAGGATGGTGGCCAGGTTCTCCCTGGATTGCAAACCAAATGTATCCGGCCTTAATTTACAAAGCAACACATCCCTCCTTAATCCCCTGCCTGTCTTTCCAGAACAAGCTGCATCCTTCCATTTTAATATTCCAGTCACGTGGCTGAGCCCACCAAGCCTTTGTTATGCCAATTAAATCATAATCTTGATCACGCATTAAGACTTCGCACTCCTTCTGCTTACCCCCCCCGGGCGCGCCGGCGGGGCAGGCGTGCGGCGGGCTGACCCGCTGTCCTCCG
>NW_010550767.1:0-19611 GCF_000687285.1 Phaethon lepturus | reverse complement strand
CAGCCAGCCAGCGGACGCTGCTGGGGCAGGGACCGACCCCTCGGCCCGTTGCTTCACCCCATCCTCACCCAGCTCAGTTTATACGGACTCTGCTTCTGCCCCTCGCAAGAGCATTCATTTACAGTTTCACGTAGCGGGAAAGGCAAGAGCACTGTGCTGGAAAAGCTCCGACGGCCCTGCTCTGTCTGAGCCGTTTCGCGACTGAAGAACCTTTGTGAGTTTCGGAGTTGTTTTCCTTGAGCAAGTTCATCCCCTGTAAAGGAATTAAAGTCAAGACAGAAAAGCAGGTTGAGTCCAAAGGAGTAGGAAAGGGATATAGTTTCATGGGAAAACCCTGCGGATTTTCTCCTCAGCGGTGCTGGTCTATGGATTGATGCACTCAAGGCAAGACACAGCTATTACAGAAATGCAGCTCTGGCACTGCGCAGCCTGCAGAACCTCCTCCGCCGGAGTCGGCTTTGAGATCGCAGCTTCAAAATTATTGATTTAAACATTTTACTATTGATTGCACAATTAAAGCATGAGTAGGGGAAGGAACATGCAGGCAGTTGTGGTATTTAGCTTCACTTTATATGAGTCAGAGACACATTATTTATTTGTGTGTTGCTGTTGGATGAGGTTGAAATGTGTCTTTAGACATGGTTTTGGCCCTTGGCAAGTAAAATGCCTTGGATGAATATCCAGTCTTAAGCCAGTAGCACTGTTATATGAGGACTGCACTTATGCTTTCATCTTCTGCATACTTATTCATAATGCTGTAGTTAACTAAATGCCCGTAACTTTCTCCATAAGCCTAAGAAGTCTGTATTATTAATAAACAAGTCCTTTGTTGAGCCTTTGAAAACTCCTTTATATTCTCAATGCTCAGGTGAAAAAGGGAGACATGAAGAGAGATTTTCCCAGACATCGCAGGGTGCAGAAATGACACCATGACTTTTTTTCTTAAATTCATAATAATTTTCTGTAGGCTACACTGACCAATATACAGCTTAAACTGTGTAAAAACAAATTGATACTATTTAAAAGACACAGTTAAGCTTCTACACGCCTGGAGAAGTATCTACCTTTCCTTCATGTATCTCTCATGATGTTAGTGGAACTGCAGAAGTGTAGAGATGCCTCAGTCCGAATTTGCTCATAGACCTAAGAAGTCCTTTGACAGTCTTACGTGCGCATTTTGATAACTAAAGAAGAAATGCCTTCAGACTGATTCGTGTAGTAGATGACATAGCAAAACTAAGCAAGGTACTTCTCAAAAATGAGTATTGAGGATCTTTGAATCTAATGGCAACAAAAGTAAAAAGGAAAAGAGATACAGAGAGCATTTGGGAAAGAATGGAATGCAGATTCAATGAATGACACTTATTTTCTATTAAAATAAAAGATATGAGAGTGAATGATAACATTTTTTGTGTCAAATTTTATTGTCAATGCCAAATAAGCCAGAACTGCACGAACTAAGCATTCTCAAGAAACCCACAATATTTACCTAGGCATAGTCATAGCAGCACTTTCAGTTGAGATATAATACTGGTTTACTGTGGTGGCTGCACTTATTCAGCCTGAGATAAAGCAGAAGAGATGTTCTTTATAGTAACTCCTTCCATTAAACTTGTGGCTAGCTTGTACTCCGTACAGCAGATGAGCATCCAGCAGTCCACATAGTTCAGATTACTAACTGTTCAGACACCAATCTGGGCTTTGTCCCATAATCAATAATCATCCATCCTTCATTTTTATTGCAGCTAAGCATAACTACTAAAAAGGTATGGTGAGAGATGTACACCACTCACCACTAAAACATCTTTGTTCAACATCCTGCCCATGACACAGCAACACTTTCTTTTTACTTTCCTTTGAAAATGCTTTTGAAAATATTTGCTGTATCGATGAAGTGGATTTGCCCTTAAAAGCCTGCAGACTGTGTTGGAAAACCTCATGCAGCTAGTTTACAGAACATTTTTTCACTTACTTATTTTCTAATTGCATATAAATCACAGCCAAAAACTTGATTTGTAGGTCTGAACACATACAGCCTCTGGAAGGCATGATCTAAACTCAAGAATGGATAAGACTGCAAATTTTGCAAAGGTTACTTGTTTTCATATCATAAAACCCTGAAGCCAAACGTGCTGACCTTGAGAACACTCCCCATCGTACGGGACAAACCCATCATTAATAAAAACCTAGAATTTACAACCTATTACAAAGAGAGCGGAAGAGTCTCTTGGTATTGGTATTGTTGGTATCAGGGTTAATTATTCAAAAATTAACTACATTTGGTTCACATTATTAGCTTTTGCTTTCTGTTCCTCATTTGTTTGCATACCTGTGCCAGCTTTGGTTATATAACTGGTTGCATAGGATTAAGTTTCCTCGTTCGGAGTGCCTGATGCTTTTAAAACGGGAATATTATAAGCAAAACAATTTTGGTTTTGAATTTTCTGATACACAATCCTTTGAACTAAAATTTATAATACTCTGAGGGACTCTGTGAATACTTAAAAAACACTTTGCACTTTCAAATAGCTGGGGTAATAAATAACACAATCCTGTCATTAGCCTTAATCCAAATTAAACAGCAATACTTTTTCCAAATATAACAATCTTTCATAGGAAACCAAATGGCATTTTGATAGTGTTGCTGATTTCTAGTTAGTGACCAATAATTGGAAACCCTAATTATTCAAGGTTGCTTTTTCTATATTCAGGGTGTTTATTATGAGTTCACTGCTTAAGAGTTGTGCAGGAATATTTTCTTGGCTTTAATGTGAGTGGTCTTTCATCCCTCAAATTCTGTTCAGATTTCTGAAGACCATTTGCTCCTCTAAGGTGAATCCAAGTAGAAACACAGACTTGACTGCATGTGAATAAGATTGAGGGCAAAACTTGACCTCAGATTTTTATTTTGTTCAAGACCCAGATGAGAACACTAGATTGTCTAACTCTCTGTCAAAAATGAGCATTATTGAGAAATCTAAGTTACTCGTCCATTTGAGAAGTTCATAGTGCAGTCAAAGAAGATAATGTAGTTGTCAGGTCTGTAGGTTTAAACCCAGGAAATTTTAAAGGAATGTTGATTAAACTGATCATCTTCTAAGGAAATATGCTCAGTAGCTTCTCCGAAATGAAGATTCAGCTGGCTTATCAGAATTTCCAGTAGATAACTTCTACAGACCAAGAAGTAAAGTTCTTTTCTCAGCCTACAATTCAGGCAAATAGGACATCTTGGCAGTAGGGAAGGGCTGAAAGGCTTGTGCTTCAGTTGAACTGGAGATGGTCACCTTGGGGCTGTTCACAACAGCCCTGGGTTACAGCAGTTCCAATGTTAATGAAAACTATAATCACAGCTGGTTGCATTACAGACATCCAAAGTATCAAGGAGTATCAAGCGCTAAACCTCATGACATGACTACTCCTTGGCAGAATTCGTCATTTTAAAAACTTGGACCTGAAATGTAATAGATAAACTGAAATAACTAAAACATGCTAAGGAAATCAGAATTCAAAATAACTCAATTCTTTAGGATTACCTCTGCCTGGCACTGTACAGATCGGGCCATATGGATTACTGTTCCGTATTTATTTTCTGAATATGGTCTCAATATGATCTGAATTTCCACAGTAAACTCCTGAGTTAGGAATGATATACTCTGTTTTCGACCAAATTAAAATCACACATATACGCTTCGTATTTTGACTGGGTGTAGTAAGCATTCAGTTTTCAGATAATCATGCACATCAGAGCACTTATCGATCATCTCAGATGTAATGGGAAAAACATCAGCTCTTGGGTAACCGAAACCTGTCACAGTCAGGTAACTCTTCCTTCCAGGCTCACTGTATCATGTTTCTATGTAAAGAACAACATCCTTCCTGGAATGCTCCCCGCTTAGGGGGAAGAGCAAGGAAAAAACAGGGAACTTGCCTGTGAGACAGTGGTATGTCTTTGATTCATTGATCTTAAAGACAGTGCTGAGACATCCTCAGGAATTCAATGGCTTTGGAATCTGAGTTCCAGCTTGCCAGTTTTGCTATCCCCAAAACATTTAAAGTTGAAGAGGTTTTTTTTCTTTTTTTTTTTTTCCTCCCTTTTTTGTAATTTTATGGCAGTGAAAATTCAGGTTTAATGTTTTTCATTTGGTTGGGAAGAGCAAGAATTAGTCCTTCTCTTGATAGTCTTATGTTTACCTACACTATGTCAGCATGAAGTCAGTAAACCATGTTGGTAGTGAAAACTTAATCCTTTTCCTTCCCTCTGTTCAGATCATCTGTGTATTTTGTCCCTGCAGCTGCACTGAACCCCCAAAAGTCCATAAAGCTGCACTTAGTGTTTCCACATGTAGTCTGATTGCAGGGTCACATTAAATGTAAGTATATTAAAAAGAAGGTTTCAAGAGCATGGCCTGTCACTCTTCCCTGTAAGTTTAGAAGATAACAGTATTCTTCTTCTGTTATTCTAGCCGTACTGATATAACTTTAGATTTATTTTAATTTGAGGATAAAGTCTATCTTAAAAACTTCATTTATTGATGAGTAATGTTATAAAACAAGTAATATTTTAGCCTGGAATGTCCTTAAACATGTTGAAGCTGTAAAATCCTATTCAAGCTGCCTCTTCTTTACTTCAGTCCATTCAAAAAACAGCGTCTAAGACTTCCAAATGCTGACAGAAGAGCTTGTTAACTTCATAGAAAACATCCAAACAGTTCATGGAATTTTTGCCTTGGGGAAGCATTTGTTTTTCTTGTTTGGTCAATTAAACACTGCTTTTCCTTAAAGAGGGTGTATTGTAACATCAGGCATGATAATAACCAGAAACACCAACGGGTTGTTGCAAAAAGTTTGGGTTGATCTCTGTTGTTCCAATTACGCATTTGGAGAGCTCAGGCCCTCAAGGAAGGGGAAATGCAAACTGAGGAGTCTTCTGCATAATTTTCCTTGAGATTATTCATACTGAAGAGCTCCAAGCAGATAAAAAGCAGCTTTCTTACGAAGACGATGGTACTTTAATGGCAAGGAGCAAAAAAACCAAACTACGTGATTATTTTTTCAATGCAAGTAAAGGGAGTTTTAAACAGAAATGCTATAGAGAAGCTATCATGGAGCCACTGAAAGCATTTGGAAAGCTTTTCTGCCTAAAAGGAATAAATGTGAAGGGCATACAGAGTCTTGAACTGGATGAACACCTATAATTAAAAAGTGCTGATTCAACACGAATTGATAAATTTGACAGAACACAATGATTTCACCAACACCTTCAGGAAAAATTGTGTTTTATTTCAATGTAATTAAGATACATCATGTTCACATTATGGTTTATTTTTATGTTTATATTTTAGATTTATTTTTTTTTTAATATCTGAATAGAAAGGTACAAATGATATGAAGCGGCAGTGAAGCATTTTTCTAAGTCTGAAGTGAACCATTGATTTTAAATTACTTCAGCCTCACACAAAACCAAGGATTACATATTTTGAAACCTTGGACTTTCCCATGAGGTGGGTCTCACCTGCAGTGCAGCTGCCCGGGGTTCCCACATGCCTACTGGGCAAAGAGAGCATGGTTCACCTGGCTGGAACCTCCATGATAGAATGAAATGAATTGTGCCTGGGAGGTTCTCAGCTATTTTCTAAATTTCACGCAAAAAAGTCCATCCTGGAGGGAAACCTGCCAGGTAGTACATAATCTATTTACAAAAATAGTTCTCTTGAAATTTTACAGATGTATAATTTCAGATGGCATGTTTCCTTTCATTGGTACCATTTACAGATCCTGCCTTCGCAGTCACAAACACATAAAGTCAATACAGCACTTGCTCTTTTCAAGAGGTCTGGTTGTAGAAGTGCATTTAAGGAGATCTACCCTGTTCCTCCATCTTTATTTAAATGGTTTTTGAGCGTGTCACCAATTATTCAAAATAAAATATCAGGTGTATTCTTCAAAGTTTCATTATAACTACTGGTGAGCTTCTCCTTTTGATTTCGTACCTACCTTCTTTGTCCTGAACCCCTTATGTTGAGGATGACACTGGAGTTGGAGGTGGCTGGAAGAATAACCATGTCTATGCTCCCTCCCCTTCTGCGCTGGGTTGGCGGGCACATACAGGAATGCTGGACTGCAGTCCCTAGCAGGCTGGTGGCATACCATAAGCAAGTAGGAGATGTTACCCCCGAGCCTCTCACAAAGTCCTTATTAGGCTAAACCAGAAGATTTTACCCTTCTTCTCGCTCCAGGTTGCTGTGGGAGTGTAACTGGTGCGCCTCATTAGAGTTTGAGATTGTGTGAGTAATCCTATTGTTTCTATCGTTCTGTGTAAAGTGTGTATAATCACCCCGCTTCCTCATGATGGTATGAGTAACCTCATTTTATGACAGGCTTTTTCCATATTCCCTATTTTTTGCTCTTTAACTTGTGATGCTACTTCTGTAACTTCGGATTGATCCAGGTGAGGGAGGAGGCTGGCAGCTGGGAAGAAGGAGGGATGCAAAGCAAGAACAAAAGCACTTTTCGTTCCCTCACCTGTAACCCTTACGGTTCAGTTTGGCTGCGGGCTAGAGATCAGACGATAAGCTGGAGGAAATCGCACAGACGAGGTGCACGTGGCTCAGGCCGCGTTGCTGCAGAGAGCGACGTCTCCGCGCTGGTGCGGCGGCAGGGTCGGGGGTTTGTCTGCTGCTGGGGGCCCGGCCGCAAGTGTCCCAGGGGAGCCCGGGCGAGAGAGCCTGCCGCCGTTTTCGTGGGCAAGTCTGGCACGGCTCTGCCTTGGAGGCTAAGAGGGTGCAAGGAGCTCGTGCATGGGCTTTGCAGACCAGGGCCTCTGGCAGGGTGCCCGTGGGAGCGGAAGGGGAGGGAAGGAGAGCCCCGCGCCCGGCAGTCACTCCTCCTCCCGCAGGGAAGTGAGCAACACCCCTCGTTCCCTGCTGCCCTCCGGCTGCTGCTCCCCGTGCTGGGGGGGGCATGGGAGGCGACCTGAACTGCCGTCATGCAGCTCGATCCTCCCTTTCCAGCTTCATGTCGGAGCCAGGGAGACAGCAGGGAGTCAGGGACCTGCCTCAGACCTCCTCCTGAATGTACCAGCAGCACCAGCCGGCTCGCAGGACGCGGGAGCTGGGGCGGGTTGCAGGGTGCCCTGTCCTGCACCCGGCGGGTGGAAGTGGTGCTTGGTGGAGGTGTCACCATCCTCGGGGCCTTATCTGTGTTAGCTCCACCAGTGCTGCTCCCGCTGGTGGAGCCAAACCACTGAGACGGGAAACCCGGGGCCAAGAAATCAAGTGTAGGCAAGGTCTAGAGTTTGTTTACAGTGAGTTTGCTACCTAGATGAGTCATAGTGTAATAAGTTACCCTCTTAAAATTGTATACCAATTTAGCCACTGCCTAAGCATTGCCACTGTGTCCTGGCTAATTCCAATTTAAGTGATGATAGTCCATCTGAGTCCTTTCCTTGTCCTCAGCTACTGGGCAAAGCTGCTCCACTCAGTCCCCAACATCTTCCATCATTGACCATACAGATGTTTTTCTTTTGAAGTTCTTTTGAGGTCTCAGTGAAGAAGGATCTGGAAAACAAGAACCTGGACTGGCTTTGGGTACAAGGATAGCTTTGCTCTTTCCTAACGCCTAGCAGTTACCCGAAAGCAGTGAACATATATTTAACTTTGCTTAATTATTTCAGAGGATATGTTCGTTTTCCTCTTGCTGCATATGCCCTGTTCTTGCAAATACTCACTGTTCAGTAGTGCTGGCACATCCAGCGCGTCGCAGTGCTTTTCTCAGCGTGTGCCTCTGTTCAGCTCCCCCAGCCAGAGAAACAGCCGCATCGGGTTCTACAATCGCATGTATTTTGCAAGATCCCTCTGCCAGTCGTCTCTACCGGTTCCGCGTCCGTCTCTGCTGCAATGTTTCGCCGCAGGAGATGGGCCGTTGTTGTTCAGAACATTTCCCAAATGCTCAATAAGGCTTTTCGTTTCTGCAATTTAAGGTTTGTTGTATTTCCTGGGGGTGAGACAGTTCACAGTTTCTCGGAAGTGCAGGAGAAGCAGACATACGCAAACCTAAAGGACAAAGGAGGTTAAACATCAGCCACTGGATTGATGGGTTGGTTTGCTTTACTTCCTTCATAAAATATGGACATTAAAAAACCCCTTACGTCTCACACTTTGACATTTTTGCAAACATCAAATACAGACCAACACAAAAACAACAGGAGCACATACCAGGAGTCAGTCTCCTCAATTTCACCTTTTTTAACCTTGCTGCCACAAATCCCTAATCCTCATATTGTTAAACTATTTGCCCCTCTTCTCTCCTCCATACAGGCTCAGCCCACTTGATAGATAGTCCATTTCTTCCTAGTGCCTACTGTCTTTGTGGCAACGTTTTTATTTGCAGGATGAGAGGGAAGGAAGTCCACTGGTGATTTTCCTGTTGCTACACACTTTATGCAAAATTTTCTCAGATGCTATAGTGATGGGTATCTAGGTATCTTTTCTTCTGCGGTATCCAGCATGGAAGGGTCTTGATCCTTGTTAGCCATACAGTAGATATTCATCATTAGCAACATATCTGTGCTTAGCTGATCTTAAATGATTGTTGTGGCCACTGGCTGGATAACAGAATAAATGGCAGGGAAAGCATACCCTGGGCAAGTATTGATTGCTGTTTCAAGATATTGCCAGAAATTAGGTCCACAGTAACTACACTAAAACATTACAGTACAAGTTGGTGAGACACCATGTTCTGAACTGTTTTCAGCTTTGTTGAGAACATTATTGATCATCTACATCCAAGGGGACTTGGTTTCCTAAATGTTCTTGTTACAGTTTCTGGCTCGCCTACAGCACACTAAACTGAGTATACCTTGTCTGGGGAACTAAGTGATCTCTGGTCTGCCTTGCCCTTAAATTGAAACCGCCTTCTAAAAGACTTCCTCAGCCCTGACGTCGTCAATGGAGAACAGAGCTGTGTTGGAACACGAGGGAATATTAGATCATGGAAATTAACTAAGTGGAAGGACTTAATCTAATTCCTTCATTCCTAGATTGGTTTAGGGTTTTTTGTTTTTTTTTTTTTTGAAGTCATGACAGTTAGGAGGACTACCTAGTGCAGGATAAAAAAACCTTACCCAAAATAAAACCCTAAGAAAAAAACACTAGTTACAGGCTTGTGATGTCTTTGTCTTATGTTCTGATGTGCCCCTACTGATGTGATTTTAATATACACAATGCATTTTTCAGAATATGCTCTCCACTGTCTTGCATGGAGCTGTGGGTTACTGATGCCACTGGGATGTGGTAGAAAACAATTTTTAAATTCCTGGTAAAAAGGATTGTGTGGGTTATGGTCATAGGACGGTGAGAGGATCCAGAAGTGGTTCTGATGATCTGTGATTTCACTATTTTGGGAACATATATCCTTGGAGCAGGGCTGATTGAAGCAGCTGTTAAAAATAGAGCTTTTATTTTAATTGTTAATGAGAGACGATATAAGGCGTTCATTGCAAACCGAGGCTTGTGAACATGGTCATGTAACAGTTCTCATACACGGGCACTGGCTGCAGCGTTAGAGCATCCCTGAGCCTGGGGACTGGCTGGGGCAGTTTCCCAGCTGCCCTCAGACAGACGGAGGAATGGATGGATGCCAGACTTCTCCGCGTTTTCTCTACAGGTTTTATGTGACCCAGCAGAGCATTACCGAAAGAGCAGGTCCTGTACTACTCATATAGTAAAGGCTAATGGTTTTGTTGCTGAAATTTTTAGGTTTTCTGTGTGCAGTTGTAAGCATCCCACTTATCTAACAGCTGTGCTATTGTTCTTTATGACCACTGGCTTGAATGAGTTACCAGGAGCTGTTTTCAGAAGGGGCTCTATGCTGCCTGTGGCTGTTTTTATCTGTGCTCTTGTGTCCCTCAAAAAGAGCTGGGCTTTAAAAGGTGTGACTCAGCACAGTTGTGTCATGTCATCTATTATTATTTCTTGCTGAGAGCCTTGGGCATTACCTCAACACAATTATGAAACAGGGTCCTATTGTGGCTAGCCCTGTACACAAATAAGCTGAAGGGTAGTCCTGTTACAAATTGAACAGTACAATGAGAAATACCAGCTAGAGACAACAAAATGAGTGCAGAAAAACAAGATTATATTGTAGCCATCAGTGGTTGGGTTAGTCTGCAACTGCCAGCCACAGCTGAAAACACAGGATTTCTAGTTTGCAAAAAGCTCCTTAAAAGAAACAAACATAAACTTTAGATCATATTTATGAGTCAAACAGAATGAAAAGTTTTGAAGGTGTGAACCAATTGAAAAAATGGTTGCAGAATGATTGAAATAAGGTACTAGCAAACCTGGACTTGCATCTCACAAACCTTGCTGGTGAAGAATGGGTCTGTTTCTGTGGCTGGTGGTTGTGCTCCCAGTCCTGTCCTTCCCTGACAGCACACTTCTGCAGACTGCTTCATGATGGGACTGAGAGTGTGCTGAACCTCAGACCAGCTGGCTCAGTTAACACGTCCACTGCTCTGCAGACAACTCACAGAATCCAGCCTGCTCCCGTGGGAAAGCACTTGGCCACCCAAAGAGACCCCATTAAAATAAAGGTTTCAGAAACTTCCAAGCTCTCTGCTGCAGAGCTTGAGCTCAGGTCCTTTGACTCCGGGGATGACTACCTCCAAGCAGCACGTCTTGAAAGCACTAGAAATGCACCCTGGATCCTGTGTACACAGGAGTCCCTAGAGATGGGCCAAGGGTCCAGGCAGAGTCCATGTGAACCGTGTCTTCAGTCTCCCAGTGTTCACTGAGTATACACTATCTGAGGGTTCAGTTCATCTCTTGCTGTTGACAAAGTTTTCCTCTGGGAAAACTCTGATGATCTCTAGTCATAACATGTAAGTGTCTAACCACTGCCAGGTGTCTGATAGACCTTGTGGCTGCAAAATGCATTTGAATTTTGGGAAGCTCTGAAAGGGCAGCAGTGATCCTGCTTTGTATGTTTTCATGAAATCTCCATTAAGACTTAAGGGCCATCTTTGATGAGAAAGACATGGTGGCTAAGGGAAAATTACCATTGTTGAGTCGAGAAGATGGGTTGATGTGAGCATAATCAGTATTAATGTCAGCTGTCACCTTTCCATTAACTACCATGGCCTTTGAGTCCACTCATATTTGAAATGTTTGATTACCTCTCTGCAAGAAGGTGGTACATGTCCAGGGGTGAGTGTATTGTCCCTCTTGTTGCTGGTTTCCTTTGCCAAACTCCAGCAAGGTAAAAGGTTTTAATGCACAAGTCAGCACTGAGGGGACAAAGATCATTAAAAAAATAAACATTTCTGCTGCAGAAAGCCATACTTGATGTAAGGGTACTGATTTTCTCTAATTTTATTTTTTGTGGCTATTTGTATTTATATTGTGAGATCACTGGAAATTGAGGAAATGTAGGAATTGGAAAGCAAAGCATAATGATTTTTGAATCTTCAGATTGAGATATATAGGAAAAATGCTTCACAAATAAATACCAGATAGCACAGAAAACATATAGGCAGAAGATGATATTTCACTGGGACTGAGAAATTTTGTATCCTTTCTTAGAGCCAAGGAAAAGAAAAGGAATGGAGATAGTGGAAAAAGCAAAGGAAAATAGCAACTCCCCTCCTCTCCTGAATCTCCTGTCTCCCCAAATCCTTGTTGAAAAGGTCACATGTAAACAGGAAAGTTGTGATTAGGCAAAGTAGGCGTTGAAGTGGCATTCAGATAAAACAGTTCACAATAAGAAATTAACAAATCAAGGTAAAATTAACAAATATAAGGTGGTCTAAAAACACACAGGGACTGGCAAGGCCATGCAGCAATCTACATATGGAAAACCTCTGAGTGAAAGGTGGAGTTGAGCCATGGGGAGGAGCATAGCAGGGTCCGTGAAGAGGCGTGAAACCCTAAATCAACTCTTTTGACTAGTCCTTTTCCAGTGTAAGTTAGTCTTGTGAGGCATAGGCAATGGGGCGTTTGCCAGCTGAGGGATGAAGGGCAGGAGCATGGCAGCAGGGTGGCAGGCCAAAGCCCACAGCCACCCCAAGTACCTGGTCCCCCTCTCAGCACCAGCCACCGTCATGACCAGCATGACGCTTCTCCACCTGCTTGCTTCTTCTACTGGTTCATTTTCCCAAGAGGTTGCTGAGCTGAGCGACCTTTCTCAGGGGCCACACAAGGCTGAAGAGCCAACCCAAGAAAAGGCGCAGCTATCGCGGTTAGGAAGGGGAAGTGGGAGTCCCATTTTCAAGCTCTAAGGCTCGTTTTATCATTAAATGGCTTCTTGGACTTTGAACGTGTTTAATCCAAGCCATACAATCTGAATAGAGCTCAGAAAGAGAAGGGGATGTGAAATGGACATTACAAAAATAACTGGGGTGGAGGGAACAGAAGAAACAAAAGAGCACAGGAGAATGGCCTGACTGGTTGCACAATGTGTTTTGAACACCTGAGAACATCCATGAGCTCATGAAAACTTCCTAACAAAGTCTGCTTTCTGTAGAAGTGAATTGGGCACATTTCTTACTGGTAATATCTGGGTTGGGGGTTCTGTGTGAGACACAGTTGTAGGAGCTGCTAATGTCAGTGGCACCTGAGACTGGGTAAGGCATGGCATACCACCACCAGCCGTTCATGAGAAATGGAAATAACGTATTAGAGTTTCGGTTAGTAGGCAAAAGGAGGTGCTCGAGTATGTCATTTTTACATCTCCATATAGTATAACACCCTTTCACATTGATCTGAGAACCAGTAAACAAATTTTTCCCTGTGATTATGGCTTTCTCCTCTACAGTCCTCCTCCCACTTCCCTTCAGGTGTTCAAGGGACTAGACCCTGCTGCTGCTGCCTAAAGCTGTTGAGCTGAAGTCTGTGAGGCCATGCCAAGCGACCACAACTGAGTATCTGTCCCACAGATTGTTTTTCCTCTGATTAACAACCTGGCCAAATTCTTCTCCCCATAGTCCCTTATGTAGCTCCTGGGAAGCTGAGAGACCTGCCTGTGTGCGCGAGCCAGGCAAGCAGCACTCTGGCCAGGACTGCCCCACGCCGGTGTCTGGTAGATGGCTACCACGGTGGTGGGCTCCACTGGGAACAAAGTGTGCTGCTTTGTAATAAGAATGCTTTTAAACGGAGCATTAGAAGGTGACAAACCAACCTTGCAAGTCCTTTAGAAAAGCATGAAGCTCTTCTTCGCATCTTTCCCATGTAAAATGCCAAACACGTTTCTTGCTCCTCTGGTGCTGGGATCGGCACAGACTGGAAGGCAGGCGAGATGCAGGCGGGGAAGCTTTGCTGCCACGTGCCTGCAGCCCTGCGGCTCGGTCAGGGGCACGCACAGCTGCTGGGGCACATCTGGCCCTGTGGTCCCCGTCCCCACCTCTAGCCCCCGCATTGGTTTGTGCCACTTCTGTCACTCTTCTTTCGCTATTCATGGCACAACCTAATGGGTGAGGCCTGGTTAGCCAAGGCATCACACTTTTCCCAGTCTTGACTGTATGCTTCAGGAGACTGAATTTAACCTGGTGCTCACAAGCACGTGTATTGTCTGCTTACTTTCTGGAGCTGTATTTTGGTTTGTTCCTTTTGTGTTCCAGCTGCAAAAGCTGTAGAAAAAGAATATTGCTCCTTATCAGGATGAGTTCACGTTTGTTCGGGAATTGATTCGGTGATATGTAGGAGTTAACCCCCAAAGTCTCGTATCAGGTCGATGTACCAGCACACCAGTTCCTCATGAGCAATTAGAAGCGACACAGAACCATTCTGTTGTACGTTCAGCTGGGGATGTTGCTAAATGAAGATGTAATTTAGCAGCTCTTCTTGAAGTGCCACAGTTACTTTTTGAAAATAGGAATAAAAGTTTTGCTGTCAAGCAACAAATTATGAGCCGATGCCTGCCCTGCTGAGGACAGCTTCTAAGCCACAGCATGTCGGTGGCTTCCAGGCCAAGTGAAGGTTGCAGCAGAGAGACAGCCCCCACCGGTTCATGTAGGAGCTCCAAGCAGAACACTACTGCTTGTTTTCCAAGTAACGAGCTGAACCAAACATGCAACAAATTTTGTATGGTCAGCTGTGCAGCCTCGGAACGAGTATTCAACCTGGGTAAAAAAGGACATGAGAAGATAATGTCTGTGTGTTGGGAGGGGAAGTAATTATTTTTAGGCCAAGAAATACAGTGTTTGGAAATAACTGTTTGATTCACATGGTTTTCTAGAGTTAGAGGAAGAATGTTCATTGTTTGGGTCAAGGAAAGTCTGTAATTTTGGGGTGCTATTCTGAAAATAAAAAGTGACGTAATTAGTACAGGGATTCTCTAACTGCCCACCCATGAGACTTAAGCATACTTCTTTTCGTACTTAGCTATGCATAGGTTTTCATGCTGAATGGCTGCTTTTGGGAGCCTGACGATGCCAATGGTCGAGGTTGGCTACCCTTTTCTCTCCAGTTCATACATCTGGAGCAGTCCAGTCAAGCACTATACTGTGAAAACAATAACATTTTAGAATTAGACTTATCACTAAAAGCGTATAATTCATGTTACGACAAAAAATGGTTTCAGATAATTTAGCAAGTGGCATCTGTGTCGTTGCCAGCTGCAACTGGATCTTGCCCGTCTCCCACTTGGGGACTTTCCTTTCAGTTGATACTGTCATTGAAATATCTGAGACTCAATTCCAGATATTTTAACTTTCTGCTTATTTTAATGCTGGCTGGTTCTCCTGGATTCCCTACTCCTTATTAATTATACATTGGAAAGATAACAAAATATTACGAAACACTGCTGTGTCTGTGGAATCCAGCATATTGGATTTTTTGCCTGGAGTGCCAAGCAAGATTAATTATTCTGATAATAGCAGGATTAATCCATTCATCACATACAGTAAAAAGACACTGTTAACTTTCGGACTGAGTTATTCTCGGTCTTGAGAGGCACAAATGGCAGACCCAGCATTTAGAGGGCGTTTATGCTTTTAAAAAGCCCCGTTCCCCTGTCACCTTCTCCTGCTCCTTTGGTCAAATTCTTGCTGCGGGGCTGGCTGTTACCACGGGGGAAGGAAACAGCCCTGTGGAGGGTTGTGTAGGTATGAATGTTTGGCAGAGCCCTCGAATTTTAGGTAGATGGTATAATTACTCCATCATTCAACACACACACACACAAAGTTGTTTGTTTTTTCTCCGATTGCCTTAGTTCCTGCTTTCCTACCATGAGATTGTCAAGAAAAGTTGCACGGCTTTTGAAAGCTAATTTAAGGTCAGACAGTGAGTCAAAATCAATTCTTGATTTTTGTCAACTGTGAGCTGCAGCCGAAGGGTCTGATTTGGGAAGAGGGTGAGTGGCCATGCTGGCATGCTACCCTTGCTGGCGGTTCCAGCTGTCAGCACCTTTGGGACCGGTCTCCAAGTTTCTGCGCTTCCTCTGAGCTGATAAATCTCAGGGGCAGGATCCTTTCACCTTAAATCCCTTATGTTCCAAACTTTCTTCTGTTTTGGTAAAGGGAAAAGAAAAAACAGTTAGAGGTCTGGAGTGAGCCCTCATTAAAGGGAGGCTGGTAACAGGCTGCTGCGCGACCAGAGCCCGTCTCAGCTCATGCATTTGTAACCAAAACACCTCAACTTTCCGGAAGTCTCTAAATGGATTGCTTTCAGTTTGAGCAGTGCACAGACGTTGTAAAACCTGCAGTTACTTTTACTGTAGGGCCATAAAATATAGATCTGTTAAGGTCTGGGTGCAGAAGGCATGGGCGTCCTACAGTTCCGACGAACACAGATGAGAGTCTATTACGGATGATGAAAACAAGGTACTAGGAAATCCATTAGGGCTATTTGTTGCCACTTGCAATGATAGTCCCTGTAACCACATTAAATCAAAGCTTCTCTGGGACTTTATTGCAAATTTCTTACATCAATACTGTATGCTGATATAAATAATAGTGTAACGAAATCAGGGAGAAGAAATTGCATTGCATTGTATGATTTAGGGATTTGTGATCAATTATTTAGCATTTGTATCAGAGAAGCACTTAATGTTTTCCATTGAGGTGGGACCCTTTAGTGCTAGGGACCATGTACATACCGAGCGAACGAAAATCATTGTCCCAGAATGCTTTGACCATCTAAATTGGGTTAAGGGCATAGGAGTGTAAAACGAGAGAGTAAAAATGATTAAACTCCTCTCTAGATACCGTTGCTCTGGGATTGAAACTATACTCATATCCAGTAAGAGAACGGAAAGAAGCATCTGCTTTTGAACTCTAGGAAACAGCAAAAAAGAGACCGACAGAAACCTGCGGTCACTGTGTGTAACACAGCTCTTTCGCCGTGCTCTTCAAAGCCCCCTCCTTTTCCCACATGCCATCTACAAGCAGAAACAAAACTGGCTGGTGTCTCTTTTGGAAATAACGAGGCTGGCCAAGAGTGGTTCATGAAGAGAAGCAAAACCAGCATGTTTTCATGGTAATAAATGGAACAAGATTGTCGTCGTGCTTTAGACAAGAGTCTGGAGGGAAAACCAGCCTTGCTCTTCCTGATCTGTCAGGAGGTTTGTATTTGAGTTTGCAGGCTCTATGAGCTCAAAACATTAAAAGGAGATATGAATCAAACATGCCAGTAAAGTTCAGTGAAAGTAATATGAACTCAAAACAATGATTTTTTTCCCCCCACAGCTCTGTTTGCAGTATGTAATTATCATGAGCTGGTTGGCAGTCCTGCAATAACTAGGCACAACAGCATGAGTTAGGAATGTATCATCAGTCTTAGCTTTCAATTTCTTTGTTTTTGTTGGTGTATGCTAACCTCATCATGCTAAATAGTGCTATGCATCTTTGTGAAAAATGTTCAAAATGGAAAAGCCCACCTCAAAATAAACTGTAGAGGATCCCTCAATTTCTAGCATAAATAAGTAATTTGCATTTCAGATTCATGCAACCCCAGATTATAAGAACTATGACTTGTTGACATAGATGAGCAGATATATCTGTGTTATAAGTCACTAGTTTCAACATAATTTTAAACAGTAAATCTGAAACCCAGACTTGCAAAATGCTACATTTGCAGGGTCTACCTGTGTGGGTGCAGTTCAGGTAATGAGGACAAAGACTCTAACTACCTAAAGGACGTGAAAATACAGTTTTGACTCAGGGCGGCTTTGCAAATCTCAGCCTGTTTATCCAACAATGCATTTACCCATGCATTTGTCCCTGTGAAACAGCTGTGTCAGGGAAACATGTTCCCGTGCTGAAGGGTGATACTGCTGTAATGAAGACAGATTTCCAGGCGTTTTCTTTCGGGACGTGTGTAGGGGAGAACGGAGTGATGCTCTGGTCTCCTGTGGACCTCAAACGGCAGAGCACTGTTTGTCTCTCTCTGTCCCCAGGACAGGACCCCTGGAGCCCTTCCCCAACCTCTGGGCAGATGGAGTTTATGCCATCCCAGTGCTCCTGCCAGGACAAGAGCAAAGTCTTAGTACAAGCACCAATGCTTGTTCCTGACCCAGATCCACACGGCTGGCCTCAAGACAACTTGCAGCAACTGATCCTCTACCCTTCGTTGGGGCTGAAAGTCTGGATTTGTTGTAACATCTTCATTCTTTAAAAGAAGGAGTGGAGGTGAGTATCCTAATCTAACAAACAGAGCCTTTGGGGCAATTGCTGTTCCTATTTTGATCCTCAATCCATTCGATTCTGAAGAGAGGTGAAATACAGTCTGTCCACATTGCTGGCATATATATGGAAAGCGGGGGACCCTACAAGTGGGTGCTACAGCGTTATGTCAGTATTGCCCCTTTTTCTCTTCCGTTTTACCATGGAATGGTACCAGAAAGATGCATTTATTGATTATTTACCAAAAGGCTAGAGATTAAATAAACACACAGCCTCCTTGCTCTCACCAGCCTGTGAGTATGGGCTCTCCAAACTGCTTGTCTGCATGCTACATCGCAAAGCCAAAAGGCAGGAAATCTTCCTGTCCTCACACAGTTGGCATGATACAACTAATGTTCGTGCCTCTGCGAAGGAAAACTTAGGAGGTTTATCTGAAACTCCTGAGAACATCCCTGAACGTGGCTTCTGACCAGCTCAACATTGCAGCTTCTATGCGTGCGTGTATGCCTGCGAACATACTTACGTATATATAAGCATATAACAAAATTAGAAGTCCCCTTCAACTTCCATTCTTGGAAAGGGGAATATTTCCATCAGGTTTAATAGGAGAGTGGAATTAAGCCTCAGTTCAGGAAAGCGTTTCAATCTGAGCTTCGAGGAGGTTACTTATCCCAGAGACTTCAATTAGGCATGTCAGCAAAAGCGTTGCTGACTAAGGACTTCCATAGCTCAGCTGGTGTGGAGGGCAGCATCCAAGCTGGATACTATAGGATGTTGACCTCTCTCGAGAACCCTGTGCAGCAGCCAACCATCTGCAAAACATGCAGAGTAATCATAATAATTCCCTTGGCAGCCTCTTTCAGAGAGGGAAGGGAAAAGAAAGAGTAGAAAAAAGAAGGAAATTCATTTTAGTTAGCGTTGAAATACTCCTGTGATTATTGCCTTTATATTTTTCAGTTTGGGGCTATATATTAGAACATTTCTATTCTCAACACCGAACGTTGTAACAAGGTCCTCAGGGCTAGTGAGTGGTAAGGGGGGAAAAGAAAACCCATTATACTAGTTTTGTATTCTCCCCCATCGACGAAGGTAAATCTTGATCCTTAACAGGAAGCATGTTTTAGGGGTAGTTAGCATTATTTACTAGTTGCCACAAATAGCTTTCATATTTTATTGTAGGGTTGGCCAACCTCCCTGACCCCATGAGGAATATACCAGAATCTTCGTATGCCAAACAGCCTGTTATACCAGAATTTATATGAATCCCCTAACTGGGGAAGGTACAAATAATTAGGGTTGTGTCTGTCGTCTTTCCAGTTAGCTTTGCTAATGCTTTTTTTTGTTGGTTTCTATGGGGAAAGAGGAAGGGAAAGAAGGTTGTTGTTTTCTCCTTTTCTTTCTGAAGCACTGGTCTATGCGATGCACCGGTATCGCTATATCTGATTTACCGACCACATTCACTCCTCTGGAGGCTCTGGTGATGGCAGTCGTTGTTTTGCTGAATGGCTGCCTCTGGTTAGTGACTACTGCGTAACGAGCAGCACGGTCAGGCCAAAATTGTTTTCCATGGAAGGCCTGTTTGCGCAGGAGAGGTGAGAGGGTGCTGGTATCTCCAAACGCAGACGAGCCTGTGAGAGTCCGTGAAGCTGACTTCAAAGCAAAGGCACGTTCTGTTCTGAAATACGTTGCATGCAGAAGTGGAGGAACGGGGGGGTAAAATGAGAATATTTTTCATGTACCACATGTAATGACCCTTTAAATACTTTGTGAGCCCTCTAGTGGTGCTCTCCACGGGCTGGAAACCTCCAGGAGCCAGCGGGAGCCAGGGAGCCCTTTTGCCCATCACGTTAGTACCAGCACTACTCTTCAGGGCTCAGCGTGCGCGTCACCTCGTTTCAGATTACTGTTAAAACCACAGAGGTGAGAACCTTATTTCTGCCTACCCACGACAAAACACCCGTCAGAAGGTGAGGAGGAACTCGCGGAAACCTCTTTCC
>NW_010550766.1:999-2581 GCF_000687285.1 Phaethon lepturus | reverse complement strand
TGGCCCCGGCCGCTCTCCGAGGGGCCCCGTGCCTCCGTGCTATCACGACCCGCCAGCTCCCCACCGCAGCTGCACTCAGGTTTATTTTCAGCTGAGAAGCATGAGTCATTTCGTGGTTTAAAAGAAAAAGAAAAACAACCCACAAATAAAAAAAAACCCACAGATTTTTTTTCCTTTAAAAAAACCCAGAATATTTATTTTCTAATCTCAGCAAGACAGCTTTTTGGTGGGGTCCCATGGACAGGGAGGTGGGCACTCACCCCAACGCCACAGTGGGCACAGTGCCCTGCCCACGTGCACAAGGCTGAGCCCCAATGGCCAGGCAGGGCCAGCACGTTCCTGTGGCACAGGCCATGGCAGGGGCCCTGGGACCATGTCCCCAGAGCCGGGGACACCGCATCAGCACCTTGCAGGCAGGGGACACAGCACTGCTGGCCTGGGGAGGAGCAGGAGGAGGCAGCCATGGGGTGCCTCGGCCCCTGCAGCAACAACCCATGACAAGGGGAAACTGAGGCACGATGGCTTTAAACACAACAGCACTGGCCAGGCATGGCCCCATGCCCTGCCAGGCACCGTAACCAGCGTGATGCCCAGAAGCACAACACCCAAAGACAAGGTACCCAGAGGCGCAGTACCCAGGGGCGTGATACCCAGAGGCACCCAGAGGTACAATAACCGGAAGCATGATGCCTGAGGAGACTCAATACCCAGAGGCACAATATCCAAGGAAGCATCATCTCTGGAGGCGTAACACCCCAGGAGGACCAATACCCAGGGGTGCGATACCCAGAGACAAAACATCCAAGGAGCCACGATACCCAGACTCAAGATGCACAAGGATATGCAATATTCAAGGAAGCACAGTACCCAGCGGCACGATAACCCAAGGCATGATATCCCAGCAGGAAAACCACCCGAAAAAACACAATACCCAGCGACACGACATCCAAGGAGGCATGACACCCAGAAGCATAACAACCGGAGACGCAACAATTGAGGAGGCATGACAGCCAGATGCCTGATACTCTAAGAGATGCGATACCCAGAGGCACAATACCCACCGAGACACAGTACAATACCCAAGGAGGTGTGATACCCAGGGGCGCAACACCCGAGGAGGTGCAATACTGAAGGAGGCACAACACCTGAGGAGATGCAACACCCAGAGGGGTGATACCCAGACAGAAGGGTGACCAACCCCCATGGCTCCAGTGCCGTGAGGGCTCCTTGGAGCCCCGCTGACCGTGGGTTCTGGGTTGAATGAGCAGAGCACCTGCTTTCTCACAGCCCGGCCGCCCGGCCAGCACCTCACAACACCAGGACTGGAAGCCCCATGCTGGGCCACGGGGATGCTGGGCCAGCGGGAGCCCCAGGCTCTGCCATGCCACAGCCAGCTGGGCTGGACGGGGGCTCCCCCTCCCCATCCATGTGCCCAACACTGCGAATTTGTTTGCTGTGGAGGGGAGGCCGCCGCAGCACTGCTGGGGCTGCAGGAGGACAAGAGCCCTTTCATGCTGGCCATGCCACCCCAGGACATGGAGCAGAGCCACCGGCACAGCACGGAGCTGGAGGGGGCCACAGC
>NW_010550766.1:454-974 GCF_000687285.1 Phaethon lepturus | reverse complement strand
TGTTCCCACCCCATGCCCCTTCAGCGCTGGCACGAGGGGTGCCACACAGCCCTGAGTCAGAGCACCCACTGACTCACAGCATTTCCATGGCATTGCACCAGGGCCACTGCGGCTGCTTGCCAGCACCGGCACTCCAGGGTGCCACTGGGGGATGGGAGGCCGCAGGGGTGGCTGCCAGGGCCACAGCACATGGGCTGCTTAAGGGTGGCTGCTGCCCCATGGGAGAGCATCCCCAAACCACCCGGCACCACTCAGCGCACCGAGACGGCAACTCACCTCTCCCTGCTGCCGAGTCACCTCCTGCGGACGGACAGAGGATGGACAGAGGGATGGACAGCAGCTCCCAGCCCCGTGCTCAGCCACGGCCACTCTGGGTGCCAGCGACTGTCTCTGGGCTGGCAGAGGGGCAGTGGCAAGGGCCGGCCAAGGCCAGGGTGAGCACAACAGCTCGGTGCCAGGGACGGGATGCCGAGCGTGGCACAGCCTGGCTGCCCACTGACCCGTCGGCACCAAAGGTTTA
>NW_010550766.1:0-387 GCF_000687285.1 Phaethon lepturus | reverse complement strand
GCCACGACCCCGGCGGCCGCCTGCGCGCCTGGGCGTGTGTGCACAGCCCACGGCACACGGCACAGCTGCCCACTGCCTGCCCGCACACAGGGCAACAAAGTCTCCATTGAGCGTGGCAGGATGGGGGGAACTGAGGGCCGGCTTTACCCTCGCTCCTGGCGAGGACGGCTCCCGGCGCTGCACCGTACTCGTGGCAGCAGGCATGGCTCCCGGGGCCCGGCAGCCCTGGCTGGGTGCCAGGACAAACGTTCTGGCTGCCAGCTCAGGCTGGAATTTGGGATGGGCAGAGTCAAGGAAGAGCAGGGAGGATGCAAACAGGGCTGGGGAGATGGGCTGAGCTGAGCTCCCCACACCAGCACCCCGAAACACAGCCCTTCCCGCAGGGCC
>NW_010550765.1:0-15639 GCF_000687285.1 Phaethon lepturus | reverse complement strand
CGCCTGTGCTGTCTGTGCTCGGTGTTAATGGTTCGCCTGACGCCTTTCTGGTGTCGAGGATAATAAATATTTGGGATCGTGTCCTGTATTCTCTGTGCGGGCAAATGGCCACTGTGGAATGGCTGATCGTGAAAGGACTCGGGATGCACACCAGGATGCTCTTTTGTAAACATTTGATTTTTGGGGTGATTTGAGGGTGACTTAGTCCACAGTAAGGGAGATTTGGGGATTCAGTGTGACTCCCTGCAAGGCGCTATACTGCTTTTTTTGCCAGGTAGCCAGAAGGGCTCTGAAAGCCTCTACGGGCTGTCTACCAGGCAGCCTTCTGCCAGGGATATTTTTTTGCAAGATCACAACTCAGATATTGCCTGCGAGAGATCATTGGTGGCACTCGAGCTCCGAATGCATTAACCTGAAAGCATCAGGTGTTACTACTTATGACTTCCTCTTCAAAGAGCCAGAGGCAACTTAGGAGTTTGCATCGTCTCTGCTGATGGTACCCATGACACTGTTAACGTGGATCTCTTGTGACTGGGGTAGGACACACTCTACTAACTTTACCCCTGCTGAGGTCAGAGACACCTTGTAAACACTCTTTAAGCTTGTCTGTCCTGTTCTGTTGCTCAGTAGCACATCAAGCATGGCTCTGTTGAAGCTAACGGATTGGAATTTTGTTTTACTTTTAATCTTTGCTGATGTAGACGGGCATAGCAGAATGAGGGTTAAAAAAAGTTGCCTGCATTGATAGCGAAGAACAGTTTTCACAGCAGTAAAATTAAGTAATATATTTGTGCCAAACCCAGAAGGCCTGTGGTATGATAAGACCACAGCACAAAACTTGTCAGCATGAGGCACTGCACTCACAACAGAAATAAGGCGGCAAGGTCTTTAAAAAATCACATGCCATTCTTTTTCCCACTAGCCCATCAGGAATACTATCTAGGGCCCTAAAACTGAAAAGGCAGAAACAAAGACAACAGGCAGCAGAGTTGCCTAGGGCTTACGAAGGCTGAAGAGAGCAAGATGCTGAGACAAAGAGAGTCACGGCATGGTAGCAGTTACCGTAACTTTTATGACTACAGGGTACAAAGGACCTGTCCAAAAACAAGTTTGTCATTGCCATTTGATAAAATCCAAATAGGAGGACTCGGTGTCCCTTGTCCTCTGTGTTGCGTAAAAGTAGTGTTGGCCAGACCACTTAAACACACACGTTGGAGTGATTGTGAAAACGTGAATGTGAAAATGAGTGAATTGAGTCTGACTTGGTTCTGACCAGAACTGCAGTGCATTTTACCCTTTGGCCAGAAGATGGAGAATGAGTACATTAAGTATTTGGGAATGTGGTAAGTAGATCTAAGCATGCACTGACGCTCCCCTCCCTCAGCTTGCGTTTTACTAGGCAGATTTATATGTTAGTATAAACATAGAAATACGTTAGAGACAGGTAAGTAGAGCCAACATCAATTGTCTGAAAAGATCCATTCACATTTAGAGTAGCTTCTTTTCTATAAATATCAAGATAACTTAGGCTTTACTGTTGCCAGTGCTTGTAAAAATGTGAGCTTGCATGTCCAGACTCTAAGTTATGTCAGGTTTTTTTTCTCCAGCTAATCTTTCTTTTCAAAAAACAAAATTGGAAAATTGTGTTAGACTGTCTGTGAAGTCACCTCCTCAGGCAAACATGAGTCATACAGCATCAGCAGCTTGGTCCATGGCCAAGATAAATACTTTAACGTGATTATTTTGATAAGATTTTTCCTTCGTTTGTATACAACCGCTTTGGAGAGGTGGTATTTTGGTTGTGCTTAACACCAAAGATACTGCAAATGGCAAACCTCTCTGGTGTGTAAAAAAGTGTGAGCTCCAATGAATCTTTTCTAGTGAGGCAACATTGCGAAAAGAAATGAGCCAGCCTGGCATGTAAACCCCAGAGGCAGGCAGCAGGACATACAGAGTTTCCCTTTGAGGTTTACAACTGCAAGACAGGCATAGAAAGTGCTGTGTCTAAGAGAAGGATAGGCGAGGGGCTGTGAAAGCTCTGCCTGAACAGGCATTAGGAACTGGTTCGGCAAACACCGCTGAAGTGACAGGGTAGGACGGACGCTGTTTGGTAGAGGACATGGCTTGGAGGGCCTCTTCACACCTCTTCTGATACTGGGTTGCTACGATTCTTTGATCCGACATTTCTACAACATGCATCCTCTGGCATCTAGTAACCTGGAGTTCATCTCAGCCTCTTGCTCAGTGAGGACATTATAATGCTCAGTGCGATGGGCTGGAGCAGGGAAGCATACCTCTGGGTATGGGAGAGAAACCTCTGCTCCTACCTGGCCCTGTCCTGGTTTTCCAAATATTTTACTGGGAATCTTTCTTCGCCCGCTGGATGCCGCTGTTACACCGAATTATTCACAGCCTATTTCTGTAGGCTTCTGATCTAGGCACCTTCTTCCTCAGACATTCAGGGTCAGCCAGGCTATATGGATTTAGCCCTGCTACCCCGCCTTTTTTTACGAAGGAAGTCTCCTTTACGTTGTGCAGCTTTCTGACAGGGCACACGGGAATCTTGGGACACAAAAGATGCCTACGTGATGGCAACACCAGCAGCAGAAATCTAGTGATAGAACAGCACGTGGGGGAAAAAAAAAAAAAGGCTGCTGAGGGGAGAACAGGTTGTCCAAAATGCCTTTTCAGGTCATGTATAGAAGGACAATTTCCCCAACGGCTGTGTCCTGCGGTGCCTGTTTTGTATGTGGAAAGACTGGTTCAGGGAATTCTCTCCTTATAAGCAAAGCCTGGAAACGGCAGCTTTCCCTGGCTCACGCGTTGCAAATGTGCACTGGTGTTACGATTACACCTCGCCTTCGGAGGCGATGACCTGGATAGAACAGAAATGATATGTGTGCCTTCCACTTCTTAGAGAAAACTGAAGAGTATTTCTAGCTCAGCTGAGTCTCAGAACAAGGCAGAAAGTGACCTACATCCAATACGCAGCTTTGGGAATTAACTTTGAGGAAGTTCAGTTCCACATCTAGGTCTCTCCTCTGGAAGAAATGGAACCGCAGCCTAATAGAATCCAAACCCAAAGGGAATTCCTCTTTATTCCTTTACAATAATTGTAAGCACTGCGAAACAACTATCCTGATTTTCTAATCCGCATTTCTTACTGGAAAAAATATGACTCCAAGTTAATGCAAACCTTAGGATTTGGATCCTTCAGATTCTAACAACTGGACTGTTTCCTGATGTCTTGAGCCATTGGCCTTTCAGGAGCTGGTCTAAACAAGGGGAGATTTAAGATAAGCCCAGAGTTGTGGCAAAGCTACTATGACAATTATATAACAGATGTATATGTTAAAAGGCCTATGTTTTATCTGTATCCGACAAACATAAAAGCAAATAAGGAAACTGATAAACAATAGGCAAAGCGTGGTTCCAGCTTTGTGTGACCTACAGTGGTGTAAATGTGTCAACTTTTGAATTTGGTGGAGTTTTTTCTCTGACACAACTTACGTGTGTTTGCACAGTCTACTGAGTCAGTTAGCTGACAATTCTTTGCTGTTTTCCTTTTTGCAGCCCAGTGTGATAAAAAGTACTAGAGACAGCTTGGATCTTCATGCATCAATCTGTAATCTCAGGGGGAACTTTAAAACACTTGCTAACAAATTTCTGCAAAGCGTATGCTGAATGGAGCCTGCCATCAATAAGGCTAACGGCAAATAAATGTAATGGTGTCACGTATTGAGCCTGGGGGCTGCAGCTGGGTAACGTGCTGCCAGTGGCGTCCAGAGAAGCACCGTTCTCTGCTTCTGAATTTCATCCAGTTCCCTGGAGTCCTGGAAGAAGCAGCCTCTGTCTCAGTTTCGTCTGTAAAATGAGATGAGGGGGATGTACCACCTTATCTCACACACTTCACTGAGCCGACTCTGCATCAGGATCCGACCCCACTACGTGCTGTGGGCGACTGTGTAAGAAGTGGTGCACTGGGTCACTGCACTCCCATTCCCACATCAGCAATGTCAGTAAACAAGCCAGAATGCCGTGTAGCCCTCCAGAAATCCTGGACAGACATGGGTAGCTTCTTGTAGATGTGGTCAGGTAAGTCCTCAGCATTTCTGTCATGTCATCCCGAGACCTGTTACCGTATGGATTCATAAAGGGAGTGCACGGCAGCCGTGAGAAAGTGCACTGTCCTTGGAAGCTGCAAAAAATAGCAGCACTGAGCTATGCCAAACTATAATCTTCCTGCATTTTTGTCCTGAGTGCAATGTTAATGACCAATAGACAAAGAGCAGGGATCAGGTAGGAATATAACGAAAGGAAAGTATAAGGAAAACTGAGTTTGGTGGTGTAGAAAAGCAGTCTAGTGACAAGTGCTGAGGTTGACTTGTACAAATCCAGCCTTTCTCTGTGGTGGATTAGCTATTTTAGGGAAAGGTAAAGTCATTTTTACCCAGGTCACTTCCATCCATTCCCATTCTACCGAAATATAATGAAAGATGGATTCAAACTAGAATCTTGTTACTATTTGCTGCTCATCTGAGGTTTTAATCTGCTGTGGCTTCCAAAGAGAAGCAGAGAACCCGCTGCTGCTTGCTGCCTTGGAAGCTCCTTAGCCTGCTTCACTGCTTTAGTTTAATTTGGTTTTGGTTCTAAGTTTGCAGCCTATTTCAGCTACTTGTTTGTCTGCTCATGGATTCGTAAAATTGCTACAGATGGATGGCTAAATATCTCTTGTGGACTGAAACCTTCCCAACCCTTGCCAATCCAAGCACAGTCTGCATTTCTAGGTCTGGGATCTAAGCGATTCATGTATCCGTCTCCTGAGAGAATGACCTCTTGGTCCTACAGAAATGCTGGTAGGAGAGGAGGAGTTGCGGAGGTACTGTGCATCTTATCCTGGGCTGCATCCTCTTTTTCTTCTGAACATGGGTGTCTGAGAAGCCAGCTGTGCTACTGTGTGTTCAGTGCTAGAGCACAGGGCAGTGGACTTCATATTCCTCCAGTGTCACTCCTTCAAAGGAGTAAGCCAGCTGATCTGGTATGTCTTGCCCCAGCTGGTTTACATCCCAAAGCTGGGATCCAGTCTCCTTTCCCATTTCTGTGCAGGCAGAAACCACACAACAGTCTTAATAACTAAACATCTCTTGTTTGATGGTGTTACCACACATACAGATTCTTTCCTTTTTTCCTTATTTTCTCCTTCAGTGTAGTCTAGCCTTATTTCCATTTTTAACTATTAGAGACACACATTTTAATGCAACAGCTGTTTGCACAGGCAACATTTGAAGAACTAATTTGCAGCCCTGTGTCACTCAAACAGATAATGGACAGGGAAGATAATAGCAACCGTTTAGTTGGGGTTTTTTTCTGAGCAGTCAGGGCTGTGATCAGCAGAGAGATATATAACACTGCACATTGTGGTGTTGGTTGAGCTTTAGAAATCACATCTTAGGACTTGATGCCAAAGCACCTCGTAGAAGATCTGCAAGTGCCAGCGCTGACTAGGAACTTGGCCAAGTAATTCTGTCCGATGTGTAGTGCACAAGTCAAGAGTCTTACTATTTGCAACTATTGGCTTGTATAGTCATGATTCATGGGGTGGTGGAGGCACTTATTAATCCTTGCATGGTTTGTTGTAGGAGGCTTTAGCAGGGTTTAGTATATTGGAGGGCCAGGGCAGACTAATCCCCAAAACTACAGCAGGTCTCATGCCGTTACCTGCACTTGTTCTTTATTTAGAAACGAACAGAGCATTAGTTCTTGAAATAACACTGAGGCCCTACTGCAGCAGGTACTAAGCAGACTTGGTTCTCCAAGCAGCTCAGTGTGGGAAAAAAGAGAAGAACAGGAAAAGAGGGAAGTGACTCTGCGAAGTGCTGAGTCAGCCCCCCAGAATGATCGCATCCTGACAAAGCCTGTCCTCCTCGCTCCCCGTGTTCAAGCAGCAACATTGTCTTGGCAGCTTCAGAGTTAACATTGGTGGTATTGCCCGACCAGTTAAGGCAGCAGCAAAATAGGCTTGGATAACTGGGGACTAATTTCACACTTCCCTAAAAAAGGTGCTACGTACCAAGAGGAATATTAAGAGCAGTTGTACCGGGCAGGTGACAGACCGGAGACATCTCGCTGTCAGTATCAGCCCCTGTGGTGCCCTCATTGCAATGTTCCTCCAGCTACACTCCTCCGGAGAAGATGCAGACCGGGTGGCCTCGTTGCTTTCATGGCTGTAGTTAGTCTCAACAGTGCCCCAGCTTCTGGCTAGCAAAGAAAAACCTGGCTGCCAGCTGTGCTGCAGCGATGCCGTGTGGAGACGCATGGCCTGAAGCTGGCCCTACAGAAGTCATATGCAAGCGTTTGAGAGCACCAGTGCTGCCTTCTTGGAAACTCCACACTCCTTGCTAGACGGGGGCTCTCCAGAGCCACCGGCAGCTGTGGATTCTCCAGTGTGGAGACAGAAGTTCCCATGCCCTGGGTGCTGGAAGCTCACCCTCAGCAGTAGCCAGTTCCCTGCTCTTTAGGACCGATTCTTTATCTCAAGTGCTAATTGTCTGTGCCAGCTGTCCCGCTGTTTGAAGTCCCCACTCCCTACTGTGGCTGCTCGAGACAGTATCTGACACAGGCTCCCTCCAACGCTGAGCATCACTGAAAAATGAGGAAGACTGGATCTGTTCCATCTGGTCGTCTGGCCTTTGCTAAGTGTCCAGGCAGTGCCAGGTGGAAGGCTGGTGGAGTTCTGGGGTGGCTGTGCCGAAAGCCCAGGGTTGAGTGGAGGAGTCCAATAGGGAAACTCTTAATGAATTGCCAAATAGTGAGTTCTCCCCTGACCTCTTTCCCACCCACTTCCACAGAAGTACATCTAGAGGCATGACAAAAAGCTTTATGAAAAAAACCCAGGCAAATTGCCATGCAATTATTTCATGTTTCTAACTTTAGAGTTAGAGGGTTTCAAAATCAGAAATGTCTTCTCAGCCTTCCCTCTTTAATATAGTTTATTTATTGTGCCAGATGAATAAAGCATATGGGATTCTGCAAGGGAACTCTGTCTATGCTGCTATAATTAGCTAGCAATGGTGACAGCAGGCATCTTTGCTTCTTTAATATTTTAAAATTCTCAGTGCTGTATTATGGGATGATTTTCTACCACATCAGAATGCTGATGCTTGGGAAAGCCTGTGAGTGCGGCATCCTGCTGCATTAACGTAGCCTTCAAAATCCCAAAGTGATCCCAAGTGTGGCTGCCGTGAAATCGGTGGGATTACACCAGTGATTAATCTAGCCACAGAGCAGACAAGGAAACTAATCCTCCTTTTTTGTGCTGCTGCAGTTATTTAAGCAACTTACTCATGTTCCTGAGGTCAAGTTCTGTGTGTCTGTAAATGAATGTTTGGCATCGTACCTCCCTGCACCAAGGGGCAATTAGGTCCTTATGCCCCTCTCGCCGTACTGTATACACAATCCTTTTATGAAATAGTTCTCTTGCTGTAAATGTTGCCAGATCCTGTCTCAAAACTGTGTTAATTTTTAAAAGTAAACACGCACAAAGCAACCCCACCCTTCCAGTCCTTAACGAAGGCTGGGAGCCCCTTGCCAGACCAGGTTTAGAGACCTTTGCAAACGCTGGCTCATGCAGCAGCTGAAAGCCCAGGCCATGAAATCCTAGCACCGGCGCAGACACTGGGAGATTCATCAGAAAGGATTTTACATTTTTGCTATAGGACCATCTGAGTTTCCTAGGCTGTTGAGGAAGGAGGCGTTGCAATGCCGAACGTTTGGCACTTCCATCTTCCCCCTACCAGAAGAGTCCGTTCTCCACTCCCGAGTGTCCTTGTGGGGCAGCTGGCGCCCAGGGAAGGACATTCGGTGGGTTGCCATTCCCTTACAGGTTATCGCTCCTTCCTATCCATACGCCGGATATGAAGCCTCGTGGCAGCGAACTGCAACGAGGAGCGGGAGAAGTTGCAGCGTACCTTTGAGTTGGATTTGAGGTAGGGAGGACATGCCAACGGTAACTGAAGAGCGGGCAAATAAGCAAATTTTGAAAGAGGGGAGTAACTGGCAGAGTTTCAGAGATAAAAAGCTTGAGTATCAGCATAATTGTCGTGTACTCTGTTCCTCAGGGTATTTGACAGTGCACTGTAGAACTAAGTCTAACAGGCAGTATACTAACCATCAACAGCCCTTCATCACCTGGAGAAGAGAAGCTTGAATTAGTTTGCCCTAAAGGGGCTTTTTTCTTGTCGAAATCATATGAACAGGGCCAGGAGAGTCACTTTCCATGAGGCTTGTTATTTAGTGTTATGTAAGAAACAGAGTTTATGTGACTGTAATTGCTCCTTGAAGTTGAGTTTGCAGGCAGTGCTGGCTAGAACATGCATTTTTTGTGCAAGAGCTGAGTGCCTGCCTGCCAAATTGGCTGTTTGTCTGTACAGCCACAGGATCTATGAGAGAAACAGGCACTTCTGCACATTTTATCTCCAAATACGGCCTCTGGTATGTGTTCAGGGAGGCAAATGAGTAACAGTACTTTAAGACTTCTGGGCTGGTCAGACACGTAGAGCTGGAAATACAGGCAGGTAACAATTTTTCATATTTAGAGGTCTTTCTGTAATTAGCTTAGTGTCAACTTGATTGTTGGCCATGGAGAGAATTTTTGACAGGTTAATACAGAACAGGAGCTGATTTCCATTTTTATAGCTCCATGTTGTTCTCCTTGTTGAATTCTTACCATTAAACATATCCATTCCATGCCAGCTGCAGATGTGTATCTGGAAGGAGGCTGCTGAAGGCAACCACCTTAGAAGGATTCCCAGGTAGTTTGAGTGGTAGATGAGATCCTCTTGTCACTCTTCTGCAAACAGATGTGGACCTCAGAATCAAGGAAGCATCTCTCTGGCAAAAACATTTAGACTACGTTCCTGTTATCTCTGTGCGGGAAAAGTGAGACACTGGATGAAAATGGAAAAAACAAATACGTGATTCAGGAAAGTGTATTCTCTTTAAAATCAACAATGATTAAGCAATTCAGAAAATCTCACTCTAAATGTGTATCCTATCTGCTGATGGCCACAGTTAAGAGACAATGGCAAAGCAGAGATGATTTAAACTCTTGGCTTATCAGGGTATTAAAAAACAGATTGAAATCTCTCTGGCTGACATCCAGCATGCAGGGACACCAGCTTAAGTTGCTCATAAGCGATCTTTCCAGACTGATGCTCAAAATGTATCATGGACATCTGGATAGCATAAAAAAAACCCTAAAGTAAAACAAAAAAGCCCTGAGTCCAACCGGTGAGGCTGGGTGATTCCAAGAGAATGCTTGTGTAGGCATGAGGCTTCCCCTGGAAAAACACTGGAGTGACGCCAGGCATCATGAAGTAGAAGAATTCACATCTCTGTCATCCCAAGGTGCTGCACGATGCAGTAGAAAATCCTGGAGGAAGAACTGGAGGTCTACACGTAGATCTGCTGCTGAGTGTGCGGTGTTAGCTCCATGCTGCTGGCTTCTCCTTCTCACCATTATCTGCTTATCTGGGAAGTGGACTGCCTCATTAGGCTCCGGTCTTGGCTAAGCCCAACCAGTCATATGGGAATACAGTTTAAAAGTCCTCTCCATTTTTTCTAGCAATTCCCCCGCAGGAGTACAGTGACAAACAGCACATCACACACAGCAAAGAAAATGTCTGTACCTACAGAATCCTGCCTCCCGACGGTGTGCGAAACTATCGCACAATCCAGAATGGGGTTGCTGATGCAGACTTTTCGGAAATATATGCTACAAGGTAAGTCCAGGGAGCAATGTTTTGTTGGAGGTTGTAGAATAGTGCCTCGCTGGGTCGCTTTATGAAAAGGAAGAAATAAATCCCAGCGTCACGGAGGTGCTGTGAAGAACTGCAAAATGCTGTGCTATCTCGGTCGTGTTAGCGTGTGGAGGCTTTCACCAGGCTGCGTTACGGCATGGGCATACGAAGACAGCGAGATTGAAACTCTGCCTTACAGATGCTGTTCATCAATGGTTAATACTGGACTTCAGAAAACTCAGTGGTCACGTAGGAAGAGAAATTGTTGTGCTGCTGCCAGTATTCTCTCTACATAAGGCACTATTTCTCTCTAGCTAGAACAGAGCCCGTGTGGGACAGAAGGAAACTGAAATCCTGGAGACAAGTCCCTTTGCTCTTACGACGAAGAAGGCTCGTACCTGTGGCTGAGCCCCGCAGGCTGTGATCAGTCCTGCCAAGCTCTTATCCCGCTGCTCAGCGAGAGCCCTCCCTCCTCCTCGCGCCGTCCCGCCGTCCCGCTGCCGCCTGCTTCATGGGCGAGCAGGGCTTCACTCACCGGCTCACTGGCTTTACTCCAGTTCGACCATCTTTTTCCACTAATGCTTCTTTGGAACGGACAGTTGGGCTTTGTCCATGTTACCACGTGCAAAGGCTTCTCCTGCCACCTCTGCCTGTAACCGGGCACGGAGACAAGAGCCTCCAGCGAAAGAAGAGGAGCCCGTTCCAGCCTGGACTTGGCTGCCTGGTGCTCTGGGGCTGAGCAGAGTGTGGAGTCGGAATCCCCAGGTCCTTCAGTTCGCGAGCGGAGGCTCACAAGCCCCGGGGGACGGGCTGGCTACACCCTCAGCTGAGTCCCAAAGGCGTGAAGCCGTGGAGGCTTGGGCCGGACACAGCAGTCCCGGGAGAGTTTAGGAATAAAAGGTATCCTTGTCCTGTAAGGGAGGCTGATGCTGGAACCCCACTGAGAGAGACAGGAGCAGCAAGTTTAGCAGCACCTAAGCAAACCAAAAAACCCTTTGCTAGTTTGCTATTGTTTTCTGGCAAACTGCATTTTTATTACCTTTGGGAGTTGGAATGTTCCCTGGCTCTAATAAAAATGTCTGTACCTTGGTAAGGCAGTAAAGACTTCGCACGTATTTGAAGGACACCGGCTTCCTTTTAAATGGCTTCATGTGCGTTGCAGACGCTGAAAACAAACAGGCAGTGGAATCACAGGGCTCTAATTGTACTGTGATGCATTTTCTCTGGAGAATATGCTCTTTGCCCCCTCTTGTTTTGTTTTGTTCCTTTGAAACCGATTCTCGTTGCTTTTGATTAAAAAGGAACCCATGACACACTGGTTCAGAACAGCTTCTTCTCACTCAAGGCAAAGTATCCTTTTTGCAGAAGTCCAAACTGTGAAAAATGAGGTGGAATTAAAAAGTAAATACGCTTCCTTTTTCCAGAGGAATTAAGATGCAATAGTCCACATTGGAGCTTTTTTGTCACTATAAGTGCTTGGAATATAGATTGTTTTTTGAAAGAATAATGAGTTTCTCTCATAATGCTTTGACTCTGGGAGCTGATGTTTTAAGGAAAATACCAAGTAACATGCAAAAATATCCAGACATCAACCAATTTCTGCTGGAATTTGGATGGGTGCTTCTCAATAGGAATAGCTGAATCAGGGTTGTCTTGGAATGGTCATAGAAGAAGTTGTCGAGGGGTGTCTGCCATTATCAAATCTGCTTAGTCTTGTGTATGTGTCGTCGGTTTGAGCTCTCAGCTGCATGGAGGACAGGTTCCTTCCAGCCTGGATCCTGCACTAAAGTCAAAATCATCAGGGTGGATTTCAATAGGGGGGGTTCAAAATTATCTGATGAATTTTGGAGCATCTCTGACAGTGTTGGTGCAAGATGATTCTCTGGCCTTTCTACTGGAGAGCTGTGCTCTTATTGAAGGACTGGAAACACTGCTGTACACTAAACTGGGGTAAGGTATGATTCTTCAGGGCCTCAAGGAGGTAGCTTGTCTGTTCTGTACCTAGACTTAAGATATGTTCTGTGGACTTGAACTTACCAACAGTCTTTATAGATGGATAGTGGCTTTCTACTGGTGCCAGCCTGCTGGCTGTGTTGACACATCTTCTAGTAGTTGAGAATGTAAGCATAGACCTCCTTGAGCTCCGGTTTGTAGGGAATACTCTTCTAGACGATGAGTTTTACTCTAGAACCTTGTACCTCAAAAAGTCGGGGTTTATGCTCATTATGTTCCCTCCATTCATTCCTTTATATTATGGCCATGCCCACAGTTTGCTCAATGCTTGTCCCTCCGGTCTGACACGGCTGTGAGAGCGTCAAGATTTCTTGAGATCTCATATGCTTACTTTTAGGCACGGCACAGCAGTGAGATGACTCAAAGTACCTGCGCAGGCTTGGGGAGGGTAACCGAGATAGCTGAGCCAACGTGCCATTCTAAAACAAAAAATAATTTCAACAATGCATGCTGAAAAATGGTCTCATCGGTTCCCTGGGGCACCCTCTAATGTATACTAATTAGAAGCTGTCACTTCTTGTTACAGGAAGGAAGGAATGCTTCAGCTTTCCCAGCCCTTACCCTTGGAAAGAGCGAGATGAGAGCTGCCCCGAGGAATTGTTTAATTTAGGCCACTTTCACTCTTGCAAGAAATGAATTGGGAATTTCTGCGTGTGGTAGGGCAGGCACCTTCAGGAGGTGCATGACATGCAGACACTTCTAATGCTGTAAATTCATGCACATACATGCACAGATGCCCACTTGAGAAAATTTTATTTTTTAAACATTTGTGCCTGTCATTTCTCACACGCCAGACTCCTGCCTCAAGCCCCTTTCCTGCTCAGCCTATACTCTCCGATGTTTATGCACTAGATTCCTTGAGCGGGTCTCCCTGAAAGGTGCTTGCAAGTCCCACAAAGGCTGTAGGGCTACAGTGTCCTGCTTAGCCAACTTCAATGGGCTGTAGATGTTGCCAATTTGATCAGTAGGGTTTTAAAAAAACTGTTGTGAAACTGCAGCCCCCAAACAATAAAGCCTCCCCTCTGCCTCCTGCGAGCACATTTCTTACATGCATCTTTTTCAGACATTTGGTTTCTTGACAGCATTTACATAACCCGGCTGAAAACACTCCCACAGCCGATTAAAAGCCTGCTATGAAATCCAAAGCTCCGATTAAAAGGATGGAGCTTTCCGGGACTGCAGTATTTGTGCAGATGGTTAATACTCATGGCTTGCTCTGTAGGGGGAAAGTGGCATTTTCTTTACAAGTACACACAGTCTGAGCTTTCCCATGGGAATTGCTTGTTTTGTTCGGATTATTATTTTAAAGCTATCGTCAGATGTGATCACTCATTGGATTAGAGGAAGCAAAAGGAGATGATCAGCTAATCCCCGAGGCTCAAAGCATTTTGAGTTGGATTTGAAGAGAGCTGTCACCTATGGTAAATTTGTTTAGCTCAGGCTGCTTCACTCCTCCTCTCTATCTTCCTGAAAATGCTCATGCCTAGTGGCTATAGAGATGTGGGATGTTGTAGTAATTTGCTCAAGGAACTACCCTCTGAGATGGCCGAGGTGACCTTTCAGAAAAAATGCATGGGGAAAAGAAAAAAGTGCAGAAGTGAATAGCAGGTAAATATCCAAATCAGGCCTGGAAAAATTATCAAGATGTCCCTTTTTCATCTGGTGCATAGAAATCTTCAGCAAAAAGAACTTCTGATCTATCCCAGTCGGATAAACATAAAGATCTAGTCAGACCAAAATATGAAATACAAATTAGGCACAATAAAAATGAACTTCTGGGAGGAGAGAGATGGAGGGTTGTGCCATGGGTCTTAGAACAGCGACTTCAATTATGGGGGAATGTTCCCTAGAATAAGGACGTCCAATCTCATTGCTGTTATTTTCCCATCTTTGTGAACTGGCTTGCTCTGATTTTGGCTGCTTGAGTGCTCTACTGAGATACCCTGATCTCTTTGAGGTCCTGCAGTTGTTCAGCTTTTCCTGAAAAATGGAAAACATAAGAGTAGCTAAAGCCATGGGCCCCTATGGTTTTTTTTGATGTGGAAGAACAGGAGCAAAGTGGAGAATTTTATCACTGACTGCAGGGGAAGTGGGATCAAGCTCTCAGTTTACTGGGATTCCACTGGCAGACCACATAATATAAGTACTGGAAGAGCACAAGCAAGAAAGCAAACCCTTTGGCTCTCTGCTGGGCTGTACTATTCATCTGGCCCTAGATCTGGTGCAGAAATATGGAACTAAATCTATAACTGAGTCTCTTACAGTGGTAGAAGAGTAAAGTGCTAGGTCGCAGAAACTTCATCAATCAAATCTTTCTCAGATAGATGTTCCCTAATTCAGGATTTTAACCTTTTCCAGAGTCCTCTCGGTCAAAACCTCAAAAATTCCCAGTGTTTCTCAGGCAGGAACCAGCACATGAGGAAGTAATTAATGAGAGCAGGAGGGAAAAAAAAAAAAAAAAAAAAGAATGTGCTGAATAGAGGCAAAACTAAGACTCAAATCCCTCCCCCCCCAGTCTGCCTCCTCAGTCCTCAAGATGCAGACAAAAGACATTCCAGTTCCTGCCAAACAGCCTGAGGAGATGCTGAAGCATTCAACAACCCCCCAGGACATTTATGTAAAGAAACAATTGGACAGTAAGGCTGCCTGATGCACACCGTCTACGTAGCGTAGGCAGGGCGTCTCTTGAACTGAGGGTATGTCAATCAGCAAGGTTACCCCTGGTCCTACACACAAATGATCAATGGCAGACATGAGCTGCACAAAGCACCACATTCGTGGTATTCTGGTTTTCCGAAAGATCTAAGCACCAAGTCTGGAATAATCAGTTAATTCATTAAGGACAGTATATACTGGAAGCTGTGCTCAGGGCCAGGACTCCTAGCTAAAGCACCCAATTTCCAGTAGGCTGAGTCCCACCCTTGTTCTGGCAGACACCTCAGACAACATACCAAAGCCACTTAAAAATGTTTGGGAGACACCCCCCCCCCCCGCCTTAAAAACTTAGTTACTGTGGATAAATCATAACCTTACAGGAATGCTGTGCCTCAGTTTTCCCATCTGTAAATTAGGGAGACAGAGGAATGCCATTCAACTATTTCCCAGCAGCATCGTAAAACTCATTTAATTAACATTTATAAAACTGTGCATGATTCTTGGAGGGGAACTGATGCTGAAGAATTAATTGTTATGATTGTTGCTTATTCCCCAGATGCCTGAAATATGGAACTTGGCAGAATTCCAGAGGAAGTATCCTTGGGCACTCAGATGCGAGATGAGCCAACCCAACAGTCAGGCTGCTGATACAGGGAAGATTCATTATAAGCCTGGGGGTCTTAAATAGTAGATCTACGCTCAGGACATGGGCAAGGCTCCGGAAAGCTTCGTCTGTCCCATGAAGTAGGACTGTTCTCTCCTGTTCCTGTCCGTTGTCTGCTAACAACAGCAGCTATGCCTCACATACCCGGCTAAAACACGTTGGGCTCTGCCGGAAGAGAACAGCCTGCATTAAGGGCAGCTGCTTGGGAGGGGCAACAGCTGCCTGAAACACCTTGGAAAAAACCCAACTCACCTTTACACCCTTCCCTTTCTAGTGCCCTCATACCTTTACCAGCCCGCATTTTCTCAGGAAGAAACCACTGCTCTTAAAAGCCTTGAGCTTTTAAAGAAATCCTCTGCAGACGTCCTCCTTGGTCCTTAATGCAGGTGCCCCTCACCTGTCTCCTCTTAGCAGCAGGTGCCAGCAGCAGGGGCTGGGGGTAGCAAAGGCAGGGGACGAGGGGCGCGGGAGAGGTTGGTGGCTCAAATCCCCTCGGGTGGGACGGGGATG